>NW_027467753.1:533400-538400 GCF_046742065.1 Oratosquilla oratoria | reverse complement strand
TTGTCTTTGTACAAAATATCCGCGCCCTCCGATCAAACTCATGTTGATACTCGTCACAATGTTTGAATATTGCCGAACTGGCCACGAGGCTGCAAGAACACTGCACAGTAGTGATCAAGAAGGACAAGAGTTCGGTGATATTCAGACAATGTGACGATTATCAGCACGAGTTTGATTGACAGGGTGTGAATGTTTTGTACAGAAAGAACAAGAAGGGCAGCAGGTAGTTTTTGGAAACTTGAGCTAGTGACGAAAACAGTATAAAAAGATCCGCCACACTTGACCCTATTTTCAGAGGGCCAAAGGAAAGGATGGGCTGAACAGACACTAGACAGCAGGCGAGAACCTAGAAAAGGTTATAACCAGGAGCGGAGAGGGATTTTTCATCCACACCCAAACCAGGACAAAATCACAGACATTTGGTCACTTGGGTAATTGTAGCGGTAGAAGGAAAACGGCCCGAACAAAGACCTCGACGAGTGCACCACATGTATTGTTTTCTGTGTATAAAGGCGGATTAACTGCCTCTCCATTGTAACCACCGGTGACGATACCCGGACAGGGTTCGAAATGTCGGGATTAAATTACCTGTTTCTGAGTCTGGTGCTTTTCACTTTTTCCGTCATACACACACACACACACACATACACACACACACACACACACACACACACACACACACACTCGGTGGCACGGTTGGTAGAGCGCTGAACTGAGAAGTAGAAGTGCTCCCAGTACCCAGTTCGAATCCTGCCCAGGGCCGAAATTATTTCGGTATCGCTGTGCCTCGGGTCGTTACTCTGACTCTCGTGGGCGGGGAGTTGGGTGTGTGTGTGTGTGCAAGGTCATAGCATTACCCATAGATCGGACCTACGAGCTCTGAGCTCTCTTCCAGGAGGGAAATAGCTGTCGATCACGAGTCCAATACGTGATCCAAAGACCAAGTGAATACACACACACACACACACACACACACACACACACACACACACACACACACACACACACACACACACACACACATATATATATATATATATATATATATATATATATATATATATATATATATATATATATATATAGAAGGCACTAAATCATTTAATTTAATAAGAAAATTTTCCAAATTAAAATCAGTAGGCCAAATGCATAAAATGTCAGATGACTTTACAGGGGAGAATACAAGGTAACAATTCCCTTTCAAAGAACTCCATATTGAAATTGTTTAAAACTGAAGATGTCGTAATAGACAAAACGTTTAGTATTCCAAACTTTAATATCACTGTGGTTTCTGCATGATCATTTGGTCACGTGTTTTTGTGATGATTTTTGCAATATGTATGTATGTATATATATATGTATATATATATATATATTACATATATATATATATATATATATATATATATATATATATATATATATTTGTGTATGTGCATTCAGAATTGGGGACCACACATGGAAGAGATTATTCCTTACGTTACAAAGACTTTGTATTTCATGAGACCACTCTCTGTGTGTCACACTGGTATCAGATCATTCCCAGTGTGAGCAGACAATTCACTGTATCACCGGACCATCCTTCATGGTATGAGAGTATCGGTATGCTATCTGACACCATGTGGGCCTTGGGGCGTCGATAAATCACTTTCAACAGCAGCAGAAGACGTTGTCGGTGGCCGCTGCTCCCTCGATTGAATATCGCAGCATTACTCCACCACCGCAATTCCTCCTATGTTCAAATTTGAACATATACCAAAGGCTTTTTCCCCCCTTACACGGGGGGTAGCCAAAAAGAAAAAGGCATAGAAATCACTCCCACCCATTTCATTTCCCATATATTCCACTCCCCTTCTATTGAAATTACATACCTACAGAGAACTTCTTCTGAAACAGTGGAATGAAGACCATAAAAATCTGAAGTGGATTGCTTATGTAAGTGAAGTGTCTTGAAACTCCATTTATCAAAGTGTTTAAGACAAGTGGAAAAAGTTGTTGGACAAGGATAAGGAGACATGGAAGAAGTTCCTCGACCTTATGAATAAAAAGAATTACAAGATAACACAAATGGGAATGGTAGATGTACATCTCTCCTACCACGGATTCTTTGGAAAATAGAATGTGGTGATGCATAAGAAAGGCATAACGCAGACATAGAGAATGCAGCGTTTAAACAATCTCATTGAGAAGAAGGATAGACGAATTGTACCAATGCAACTCAGAATGGCAGAGTTGAGGAAAATGATAATAGTCATGCCACAGAAATGTATGATGGAGACGTAAATTGTGTATAAACTGTCGGAACAAAAATTATAATATAAAGATATTAATGCAACAAAAAATGGACTAAAGAGTTGAGGGAGATGACAGCAGTGACCTGTCATGGTTTCCCTTGCCTCTCCTCTTCTACTTCTTCGTCTTCGTCTTTCTCTTCCTCTTCCTCTTCTTCTTTCCACTTCCTCTTCTTCTTTCCTCTTCCTCTTCCTCTTCTTCTTTCCTCTTTCTCTTCCTCTTCCTCTTCCTCTTCCCCTTCTTCTTTCCTTTTCCTCTTTCTCTTCCTCTTCCTCTTCCTCTTCTTCTTTCCTCTTCCTCTTCCTCGTTCTCTTCCCCTTCCTCTTCCTCTTCCTCTTCCTCTTCCTCGTTTTACTCTTCCTACTCTCCTCATTCTCCTCTTGCTAAAAAAAGAAAAAAGAGCATACCTAACTACCATTAGCCTCGTCCCGATTCTAAATCATCTCTCCTCCTTCCCCTCCCACCCTCCATCAAGGTACTCATCGCCGCCCCTATGCGGCCCTCCCAGGGCGCCCAGCGGAAACCTGCCGAGAGAGGAACATTTGATGGATTTGTTCGGGTGGTTTGTGGTGAACGATCTCGCACGTGGCTCTCCGTGGGAGTGTGGTGACGACGGGTAGTGACGACTGGGGCGTGGTGCCATATGACACGGTGTGTCAATCGAACGTGTCAGGAATGTGTTGGTTTTTATGGGTGGATCAGGATAAACAGTACCCGAGGGAGCGTGACGGTGGCTAAGGAAGCGTAACGAGGCATGAATATGTGCGATGGCAAAAGGGGTAATTACGTGTCATTGTGTGCTCATTCTTGTTGGTGTAACATGATTACTTAGGGTACTGTGGTGTATTCAGTAGTATTTGGGTGACGTACGACAACAACAAAAACATCACTCCAGGTTTCGGACAGTAATTTGGCGACGCAAGGATATGACGGCGTAGCCAACCACGAGTGATCAAGTGTACGAAAAAAAAAAGAGAAAATCAAGTTTTAGAGAATATTATCGTACTGAAAAGTCAATATACGACCCGACAACGGTGACCATAACAGCTGTGTAATACAAAGATCATTGAGCAATAAGATATTGCAAAATACTCACCGAGATTGATACTTCCAGAATCAGACGACACATTAATTATTCCAATACATAATCTGATGTACTCTATACATTTAAGCGAAACGACTTCATTTAACTGACATTCCATTTACTTTCGAGATTAACCCTATATTGAATAGAATTCGTCGGCTCGAATGAAGTTTACCACAATGATGGGGTTGATGCAACGCTACAGTAGTGTCTGATTCTGGGAGCATTAGAGATCACAAGGAAAATTCAACGCGGGCTAAAGAACCCAGAATCGGCACGGCTGGACTTAATACATGAGAGAAATCACTCTATAGCCGGTTACAATAGACCACAATACGTCCGGCACAATAGCGAGCCGGACCCTGGCGGGGCTTCAAAAGACCAGGAATCGTCATCCCAGACGGATAAATGGCGGCGTATTGGACATCAATCAGGGGCGACCCTCTCCTTCCGTGGTTTCCATCAAGGTCCCTCTCGAGATTCCTATAGAACGGCCACGACGTCTTCTGTGGAGCTTTTGCCGCTGATATGCATGCTCACCTCCGCCTCGAATCTTCTTTGTCTCTGTCTCTTCCTCCGCTTTTGCCTCTTCCTCTTCCTCCCACTCCTCCTTTACCTCCGCCTCCTCCTCCTCCTCCTTCATCTCTTTCTCCTCCTCTGCTTCCTCCTCCTCTTCCTCTTCCTCTTCCTCCCACTCTTCCTTTGCCTCCGCCTCCTCCTCCTCCTCCTCTTCCTCTTCCTCCCACTTCTCCTTTGCCTCCGCCTCCTCCTCCTCCTCCTTCATCTCTTTCTCCTCCTCTGCTTCCTCCTCCTCTTCCTCTTCCTCTTCCTCCCACTCCTCCTTTGCCTCCGCCTCCTCCTCCTCCTTCGTCTCTTTCTCCTCCTCTGCTTCCTCCTCCTCCTCCTTCGTCTCTTTCTCTTCCTCCCACTCCTCCTTTACCTCCGCCTCCTCCTCCTCCTCCTTCATCTCTTTCTCCTCCTCTGCTTCCTCTTCCTCTTCCTCTTCCTCTTCCTCTTCCTCCCACTCCTCCTTTGTCTCTGCCTCCTCCTCCTTCATCTCTTTCTCCTCCTTTGCCTCCGCCTCCTCCTCCTCCTCCTCTTCCTCTTCCTCCCACTCCTCCTTTGCCTCCGCCTCCTCCTCCTCTGCTTCCTCTTCCTCTTCCTCTTCCTCTTCCTCTTCCTCCCACTCCTCCTGTGCCTCCCCCTCCTCCTCCTTCATCTCTTTCTCCTCCTCTGCTTCCTCCTCCTCTTCCTCTTCCTCTTCCTCCCACTCCTCCTTTGTCTCTGCCTCCTCCTCCTTCATCTCTTTCTCCTCCTCTGCTTCCTCCTCCTCTTCCTATTCCGCCTCCTCCTCCTCCTCCTTCATCTCTTTTTCCTCCTCTGCTTCCTCCTCCTCTTCCTCTTCCCCCTCCTCCTCTTCCATCTCCCCTTCTGTCTCCTCCTGTATTTTCTCCTCTAGCTCCCCTTTTCAACTCCTCTTCCACCTCCTTCTTCATCCCTCTCCTCTACTGGTCGTAATCATTCCTCAGCCGACTAGCATTAACTGATCATAGAAGTATGTCGTTATTTTTCCTCCCTCTCCCTTACGTATCACTATCACCTGCACACAGCCAATATAATAAAT
>NW_027467753.1:439487-530400 GCF_046742065.1 Oratosquilla oratoria | reverse complement strand
CCTGTCTATACCGCGGTTAGTTGCAGACGAAAATAGATGACAGAATATAGACACACAAGCATCATGTACTCTTTCAGCTGGAGTTAGGGGATATCCGGTCGTAATGGTTGTCCTAGTAGATCGAGGCCGCAGTTGGGCCTTGATGGCCCGTGGCCCTCTCGGTTTGGTAAAATCGGCCAGCAGCACCCAGAACACGGATCTATAAATTAAGCCGCTGTGCTGATTCATTTATGTGTCGAGCCGTTGGATCGATCGTGCCTGCAGATGGACAAAGGTGACGGTGGCGGTAGTGGAGGAGGAGGAGGAGGAGGCGTCGATGTGGCAGACGGTAAGACGAGACAGATCTTGACTGGCTCTAAGAGGTCGTCCTCGGGTGTTGCGACGAGACCGCGTGACGGTGTGCTGGAGAGGTTGAGGTGGAGGACGAGCATCCAGAGGTGGAACCCACGCCAGGAGGCACCTAGCGGCCACTGAAGTTCTCACTCTTGCCCATTGTGCTCGGATAACTCGGCCAGTAACTTCCACGGGCGCCACTCGGGGGGGGGGGGGTACATGCCGACAAGGTGGTAGCGAAACTGTTCGGACAACGCGTTCCATTCCTCTCGATAGACATACGGGCAGATAAGACGTTGCCTTTGCATAATAGGGATTTGTGAGCACCGTTATTCAAGTCGAGGATTGCAGTGAAGGATGAGTGGGAGGGAGGAAGTGGACGGGGTGGGGGATAGATGGGAAGAGTGATTGATGGGTGGAATTGGTGAAGGAAGAAAAGGGGATTGTGTTGGGGGAGAAGTGATGGAGGAAGAAAAATGGAGTGGGAAGACGTGGTGGAGGGAGGAAATGGGAGAATAGGGGAGGGAAAAGAGGGGAATGGATGGGGACAGGAAACGGGATGTAGGAAAATTGCGACGAAAAAACAATGGGCAGGACTCGCAGTAATGGTTATAAACTGGACAAATTTAGATTTAAAAAGGAAATAGGCAAGAATTGGTTTACTAATAGGGTGGTCGACGAATGGAATAAACCTAACCTAACCATGTAGTAAGCGCTGAAACTATCAGTGGATTTAAGAAACGATTAGACAACTTTATGGAAAAGGATGACAGGTGGTGATGGATACGGAGCTGCCTAGTGTAGGCCTTATGGTCTCTTGCACTCTCCTTCATTATTATGTTCTTATAGATAGTATAAAGTACCTCAGCTGAATAAAATCGCCTAACGGTAGCCAGAACAAAACTGTGAAATGTGCCCTCGAAGCAAAGGGGTTGTTCGAGAGAAGGGCTCAACGATGAAACTGAAAAAAAGACATTATTGGTATAATTGGAAAGGAATGAAGCACATCTAACGAGAGCTCTGAATTGTTAAAATAGAAATAACGTCAGTGTAAACAGTAAAAATTGGTTTTAGAAAACATTTAATATTGCATTGTAAATACCGCGGAATTACTATTATCATATTACATGCTATAAAAAAATATGGAGGTTCGAAAAATATATTTGGATTTTTAGAGGTATAAACATCTCCAGTGACGTCATACGCAATATCTGTTATCTATAAAGTGATTGGACCCTCTTCAGTGTGTTCTTCAAACTACTTAAAGTTTTGTGTGTGTGTGTGTGTGTGTGTGTGTGTGTTATATACTTTTATATTTTGGAATTGAGTTGATGGCCTTGTAGGATGTGTATGATTGATGCTCGGAGTGTATCTTGTATTAATTAGTGTAGTCAGCGTCAGGTACAAAACCAATCGATGTTTGTAAACAAAGCTCACGCAAATGAAGCTATTCAAACCATCTGTCCATAAGGCTTTCATGACGGTGACTTACTTGGTGCACGGGTTAAGGTCTGGCGGTTTGGTGGTGCAACTGAGAAGATCCACGCCATTCTCCTGAGAGGCATAAAATTGCCATCTCCTTTGCTGCTGCTGGGCGGGGGCCAGGGGTGGGGGGGCTTCCATGAAGTTTGTTACCCTTTGTTGAAGAAGTTAAGTGAGGGCGAGGGAGACTTGAAAACGTGTGTATATATATATATATATATATATATATATATATATATATATATATATATATATATATATATATATATGCAAGGTAACCACTTAAGAAAATAAACGGAGCAGAGCGCTTTCGTTTATTACATCTTCAGTGTAAATATTTAATTTACACTAAAGATGTAATATACGAAAGCGCACTGCTCCGTTTGTTTATTTTCTTAAGTGGTTACCTTGCATTTATAAAAGACACGTTCCTAGTGTTTTTATTGCATATATATATATATATATATATATATATATATATATATATATATATATAGCCGCGCAAAGCAATATACGCCACTTGAGCCCTGTCCATGTTTCTTCTCTTTCTCTGTGTATTAGACATGTATTTTCCTCACTACTCTGTATTCCACTGAAGTGGATCACAGTCTGTGATCGAAATATATGGATATCGTCTACTTCATTTATTCTTATCCAACACAGTGGGTCTTTATTGAATATATATATATGTGTATATATATATATATATATATATATATATCACACACACACACACACACACACACACACAAGAATAAAAGTGGTTCTGCGACATCTTGGATTTTTCTCCACACCACTCTCCTGATCTATTTGTCTATTCTTTCACCATGTGTAAATATGGAGGTAATGGGGCTTGGTGGTGCGGTGAGAGTTTCTGGGAAAAAGACTGGAGGAAGGGTAAAAAGAAGGAGGGAGTCCAATTAATTCTTCATTGTCTTTCTAATCTTTCCTGGACTCTGTATACGCCGCTCTGACAAAAGAGAAGCTCACTGTATGGCAATAGTTCATACTAACTGGAACAGTATTATATTATTTCTTTATACAAAATATTAGAATTTCGTGAATATATCGCCTAGACTTTGTAACCTGTCTAGTGTTTATCTGTTAAACGCTCCAGTTAGTTACAGTGGAATTCATAGATCAGTCGTGTATGTATGGTATTTAACGATGTACATCCAAACGAGGGAATGCTGTTGTGTGTTGATCTTCGAAATTGACTTTCGGTGCTCTTGGTTTGTTCTCTCGCAACAAATCAAAATGTGTGTATAATCACGAAGTCAAGACGCTAGCGACTGAGCTACGTGCGATGGTTCAAAAGGACTGTACAAGTCCCCTTCGTGATTATATACGCACAGGTCAGGGTTCGAATCCCTTGGCAGAGCTAAAAATGTTCAATCTGTCTTAACACACACACACACACACACACACACACACATATATATATATATATATATATATAATTATATATATATACACATATATATATATTCATATGTACATATATATGTGTATATATATATATATATGTGTGTGTGTGTGTGTGTGTGTGTGTGTGTATGTATATATGTATATATATGTATGTATGTATGTATATTTATATATATATATTTATATATATAAATGTATATATATATATATATATATATATATATATATATATATATGCAGAAACCACTTGGAAAAAATACCGAACGTTTTCGTCTATTCAAGGCATCATCAGGATACAAAGAATACAAGAAATGACCCAAGGTATATTTACATGGTGGTAGAGGAACTGGGAAAGGTCCAATGTTACCCGATTCCAGAAGAATTATTAAAATATTCTTCTGGAATCGGTTAACATTGGACCTTTCCCAGTTCCTCTACCACCATGTACATATTATGACCTTTGGTCATTTTTTGTATTCTTTGTACCCTGATGATGTCTTGAATAGACGAAAACGTTCGGTATTCATTTCTTTTATTTTCCAAATGGTTTCTGCAAGTATTGTTGTCACGTGTGCTTAGTGATTTGTTTTGCATATGTATATATATATATATATATATATATATATATACATGTATATATATATAGTGGATATTTATATATATGGATATTTATATATATGTATATATTCATATATATATATAAATATATATAATATATGTATATATATAATATATATTTATACATATATAATATACACGCACACTAGTATGTGTATGTGTGTTTAGATTTAATTGAGCTCGTCGTAATAACGTTTTCTCTTGTCACGAGGTGCTGAGCCTCTGTAATCCGTACAAGATAATCTATACGACGTTTAACACCTTCAGCCCTGCCTCTTCTCCCTTCTGAACAAAATAGTTTGGCTTTAGCCAGAATAGATAACGTAAAGGAATGAGGATGGTTGCACCCCCCCCCCCGAAAGGGAAGGAGGGTTCCTGTCCCCCTTTTTCCTGTTGAATGAAATCGCACGGCGTCAGCCCGAACCATTTTTGGAAGGGACACCGGAGTGAATGAATGAATTAGCGATGTGGTGTACAACTTATCTCGGGGACTTTTTCCTCCCCCTCCTCCTTCTCTTCCTCCTCCTCCCCCTCTCTCCTCCTCCTCGTTCTTCTTCTGACGGCATTCCTGCTTTGTAGCTCACTAGATGGGACAAATTGACCTTCTCTCCGCGGCGGGGGCCCCCGGACCCGTCCCTTGTCTTGACTGACACACAACACGCGGATCCGATGTGGGTGTGGGTGTGCCTGCGAAATCAATACCTTCTCAAGGGAACGTGGTCGTGGTACGTCTAGTTATCTCTCTCCTATTGGGAATGTTGTTTGTCGTTCGGAAATGCTTCGCGGTATAAGAAAAAGGACCCTGGTCTCCGGAACTCTTCTGAATAGTGGAGAACTGCCAACTTGAGATTCCCATTAGAGAGAGATATTTCCATTTTGAGGGACTTCGAGGGGATGTGGGCCAACATCAGTACAATCGTAGATAACGAGATACAAGTTTTAACCCGATAAGGGCACATTTAAGCTGAATAAAGTGCCTTGGCGACTCCCGGAATTAAATCTGAAAACTATAACCAGCGAAACGGCGCAACAGTAAAGGCTTCATCCTCACGGGGTTTCTCTTGTGGTAAATCGTTGAAGTAACAGCTGAGCATTTAACTCGCTCCCTGGGATTAGAAGGTTTCAATACGTCGAATAAAATCGCTTCCCGACAGCCAGAAAATGTGCCCACGTCAATGTTGGTGATAGGGATCAAGTCGGTCATTTCCACTTGATCCATGAATACTGTAATAGGCGCCGGGAATTTGAACCCGAACCCTCTGTTCCACCACGGGAGATGAGTGATATAGCCTAGCGGATCTCAGAGTATGAGAATAAGAACTGTCAGGTGTAGAAGGGATCGAGTTTATGGAAAACGAGTGTAAAACATCTGAAGAAAAGACTATTTTGCAGTCGGGCATCGGCATAAATGGGGTCTTCGTCGATCGAGACACCCTGTCTTAGTGGTACATGGAAATCCCTCCCTCCTTCCCTCCCTTCCCTCCCTCCCCTCCCTCCCTCCTTCCCTCCCTCCCTCCCTCCCTCCTTCCCTCCCTCCCTCCCTCTCCCCTCCCCCATCGCGCTCCCTGTTCTCTTTCCTGTATCTCGCTTCTATATCTCACCCCCATATCTCTCCTCATCTCCCACCTCCTCTCTCTTCCGCACGCTCTCTCCCTCTCTCCCTCTCTCCTTTTTGTCGTCTTCCCCCCCTCTCCCCCCACCATTGTTTCCTTGGGTTTCCCTTTTCCCCCAGTGCGAGGCGCTCCACTGATCAGTTGAACCGCTGTAACGAAATGTGTGTCGTCTCATTACCTCGTTAGCAACCGCTCGGTTGTCAGTAATTGGAAAGTTTGGCCTTTTCGGCAAGAATACCTTATACGACTTAGCATTTTTTCTTTCGCAGCAACTCCCTCCCCCTCCTCTTCTTTCTCCTCCTCCTCCTCCTCCTCCTCCTCCTCCTCCTTCTCCTTCTTGTTCTCTTCCTCCTCCTTGTTCCCCTTTTCATTTCCTTACTTCTTCCCTCTCCTCCTTACTTCTCCTTCCCACTCCTCTTCCCCTCTCCTCCTTCCTCATCCTCCTTCCTTTTCCTCCTCCTTCATTCTTCTCCTTCCCTCTCCTCCTACCCTTTCCTCCTCCTTCCCTTTCCTCCTCCTTCCCTTTCCTCCTCCTTCCCTTTCCTCCTCCTTCCCTTTCCTCCCCCTTTTCACTCCTATTCCTCTCTCCCTTTTCCCTCTTCTCCCCCTTCCCTCTCCTCCTCTTTTCCTCTCCTCATTCCTCATTTCCTCTCCTTTTTCCTCTCCTCCTGCTTCCCTCTCCTCTCTCCTCATTTCCTCTCCCTTTCCCTCTCCTCCATATTCTCTCTCTCTCTTTTCCACCTCGTTTTTCTTCGTACCTTCTCACTTGACACCCCTCCTCCTCCTCCTCCTCCTCTGCCTCTCTCCTCCATTCCCCACCTTCTCCCTCAATTTTTCTCCTCCTTCGTCCTCACTTTCTCCTCCCCTTCTTTCACCCTCCTCCCTTTTTTCCCACCCTCCTTCACCTCCTTCCCACCTTCTTCCCATCTCTCTTCTTCCCTACCTCTCCTTTTCCCTACCTCTCCTCTTCCCTACATCTCCTCCCCATTCATTCCCGCACCTCCCCCCCTCCTCCTTTCTGCCCCCACCTCTTTCCCTCTCTCCCCACAACTCTCCATCCATCCCCTCTTTTCCTTCTTCCCTATCTCTTCTTGCCTCCCTTACTCCCCTTCTCACCCTCCATACTTCTTTCACCCCCTCCCATTTCCCCTTCTTCCCTCCTATACTCCTGTCCTCTTCCCCCTCCACTTCCTCCCTCCTCTTCCCCCCTCTTCTTCTTCCTCCATCTCCCCCTTCCTCCCCTCCTTCCTTGCTCCCCCCTCCTTTCTCACCTCCTTTCACCCCACTTTCCTTTTCTTCTCCTCCCCTTATCCTCTCAATCTTCCCTCCTCCTCCCCTTATCCTCTCAATCTTCCCTCCTCCTCCCCCCCTCCTCCTCCTCCTCCTCCTCCTCCTCCTCCCCCTCCCCCCTGCTTCCGTAATTCTCTACACCTCCGTCTCAATACCTCCTTCTATACTCCCCCCTCCTCCCCGCCTTCCTCATTCACCTTCCCCTTCCTCCCCCCACTTCTTCCCCCCTAACCTTCGCTCCCCTCTGCCCTCTTCCCCTCCTCCCCTCCTTCCCCAGGCCTAGGAAGGATCCCTGTTGGATGAGACCCTGCCCAGAGGGGCTGGTGGTCCGTGCTGCTTCAAGGTGAATCAAATTGTCGGGCCTTTGCCGGGACAGAATCGATAGACTGGCTTGCCCAACTTGATGGGATGAAAGCCGAGACTCGGCGGACGTCGTAAAAGCTTTCGGGATTTAAAGATCAAATGATAAGATTAGAGTAGGAAAATGTTTTCCCAGTTAAACTTTCTTTTACTGAAGGGGTGCCATAGAGATGAATGAGACACAATGACACACACGCGCGCGCGCGCACGCACATACACACGCATATACACACGCGCGCATACACACACACACACACACACACACACACACACACACGCACATATACACACGCACACACACACACGCACATGTATATACACAAACACACGCACGCACATACACGAGCGCGCGCATGCACGCACACGCACGCACGCACATGCATACAAACACGCACACAAACACACACACACACACCACACACACACACACACACACACACACACACACACACACACACACACACACACACACACACACACACGTGTATTATCGATAAATCCAAGGGTGAACCTAAACGGGTTCTACAGTTTTGTCGACAGTAAGCTGAGACACGTAGAAAGAATCTCTTCAGATAAAGTGGGAGAGGCAAGATCTTTGAAGATAACGCCAACACAGGTTGAAATAATGAGTAAAAGTTTCCAATCAGGTTTTACTTAGTAAAATTACTTCGTCAGAGAAGGATGAGAACTAGATTGTTGGGTTAAACTATATGAAAGTTGAAGTGAAGGGGGTGCTGTGCTTATAGAATTAGATACATCAGAGCCGAGTAAAACTCCAGGGCACGACTTGATCCCAAACTGGACACTGAAGGAATATAGGGAACAAAGTGCGGACAAGATCCACAACCATATTGTGTGCTCATTAGAAGAAGGAAGAGCGCCACGGGATTAGAATAGGGCTAATGTCGTACCGATTCATGTAGGGAATAGGGAGGAACTCCTGAATAACATACCAGCATCGATTATCGTCACAGCCGCATTGCGCGAGATGGTTATTCAAGACAGGGGGTTAAATATTTGAAGAGACGAAGATTTTGGCACACAGTCCACTCTTTCAGGAATGAAATGGAAGATCATGTTGCTGATCCTATTGATCTTGTATTCAAGCAGTTGATGTACTACCGGAGATAGAGGGCTGGGTGGATTGTGTGTGCTCAGAGCTAGTTACCTTACAGACCACCACCATGGTAATTGGAAGTTATTGGAAGATTTAAAGGAAACGTATTAGGATAGATGAGGGACAAACTGAAAGACCGGAGCATGAGGACAGTAGTAAAAAATATTATATCAGGATGCAGGGCACTGTCTAGTGGAGTACCACAAGGGTCAGTGCTGGCACTCGCTCTTGATTTACGGAAATGACAAGCTACGTACAAGATGTTTGCAGACGACGCATCGGTCATGAAAAACATAAAAGATAAGGGTGTAAATTTTTTTTAGAAATATGATTAGGAACCAAATGTGGAAAACAAATTTCAACTTTAAAAATTGCAAAGTATTGGAAATGGGCAAAAGTACATAGAGATCATAAATAACTTAATGAATTGGAAGTGAAACTGTTACAAAAGCAAAGCAAAAGTGGGACTGTTGGGCAGTGGTAATTTGTCACGACAGACAGGTCACCAACATTGTGGATGGAAAATGCCGACTGTTAAACAGAAAAAAAGAACCAAGTGCGCCCCACTTAAGTATACAACGATGATGTGGTCTCGTCCCAAAATGAAGGATATAAATAAGAAAGTGCAATCAGCAACAGCCACATCAACTCCCAGTCTGCCGTCTAGATGTGTGAATTAGAATTACAAACGATACATTAATCGGAAACTAAGTGAATTTAAAGCCAGGTACAATAATAAAAAAAAAGTGTACCTCCTCTCCATTTTATTACAACTAGGGAAGCACAGACAAGAAAAGAAACGAACAAAGAAACCATTTGGTTTATATGTATAAGCCAAATTGCTGCCACACTCATAAACTGTCGGTTGCATGGCCTGCCCTCGGCTCCTTGCCCCTTTGTTGTGGAAACCGAGCTACAACGGCCACGCAGCTGACGTGACCCCGTCTGTCCCTTCCCCTCCGCCTCCCCGCCCCTCCCCCTCCGCCTCCCCGCCCCTCCCCCTCCGCCTCCCCGCCCCTCCCCCTCCGCCTCCCCGCCCCTCCCCCTCCGCCTCCCCGCCCTCCGCCTCCCCGCCCCTCCCCCTCCGCCTCCCCGCCCCCTCCCCTCCGCTTACCCGCCCTCTCACCTCCGTCGCCTCGTCCGCCTCCTGTATGCAGTCCTAAACGTGACAAATCTTCAGCCGAAAAGAATTACGTCTGTATTCGATTTCTATGTTTTGACTGCCGCCTGGTGATTTTATTTAGCTGAGAGAAACCAGTTTAGACAGCAATTTTGGGAACTGGTTCACCAATTTTTATGATTGTAAGATTTAGGGGAAAATGCAGGAAATCCACCCTTCGGGTGTCTTCACGGTATTAGGCTCATTGCAACAGTGATTTCCAGCTTTTTTTCTTCCTTTACTGAGACCTCGGTTAGGAACAGTCTAAAACTATGACAGCAACTACAGCTGTTTTTGTAATTCAAGTAATTTTTGTTGTTGTTGTTGGTGGTGGTGGGGGTGGTAGTGTTAACAGCAGAGAAATAGAGAAAATCGATATCCCTGACAGTCTCGCCAGATCCTCCGGATAGGGTGTGTTCATGATAGTGATAGTTGTTCCATCACTGTTCATCACTGTTCTACAATGATGTGCAGATTTGTGCCTGTAACCTAAATGGAGGCTTTGAACGAAAAGAACCGGTATCCTAAGAACTTTTACTTCTGCGCTTTTGAACAGTGTAATATACATTAAAAATGGAAAGGCAGAACCATAATTCACATAAGCGCCTTACGTAAAGTGGTACATTTAACATTTTCGAGGCCTTGTAATCGCAAGAAATGTCCTTCGTTTCCGTCCACAGAGTGGGAACCACTGCCTTTCATAATTCTTACCACAAAAAGAAAGAAAGAATTGAGGTCATTGTGAATCACATTGACATCATTACTTGATTTATCGGAGACAAAATTCAAAATTGAATTTTCAAAATTTTACGGCAACTTTTACGAGCATAGTTCCTTGGCTCATCCTTATCGTGGGAGGAGAGGGGAGGCCATAAGTATTTGTTAGTGGTGGCTATCCATGGAAGATGGGCGTCGAAGAGAATCAGCTCACCCGGTCCATCTTCAAAATCCGTGAGCATTTTCATTTTCATCCACATATAGATATATGTACACACACACACACACACACACACACACACACACACACACACACACATATAGATACATACACACAGAAAACCGGCAACTACCTTCCACTTCCTACTAGCGAGTCACATAGTAACAGACCCACACTAATACATCACAGACAAGAGTCCCAAGTTTCTCGCCAGGGGCAGCGGGTTCTGTGTCGTTGAAACTCGAGGCAACAATTATCATTACGTATGCCCTGGGCGTGAGCTGACGCTGGTCTCCTATTCAGGGTAGAAGGGTCCTCTTTAATGATTACAGCTGGAAAGGAGAAATCGATGTAGGGACAAGCTTTGATGTTATACAATCCGTCAGGCTTACTGTACGCGCAAGGCAAGCGAATCATGGGAGAGTTTATGAGGAGGTTGTGTTTGATTGAATATTGAATGTGGGGGGGGGAACTACTCTTAAAATAGTAATCGAATTTACTGTGTATGTGTGTGTGATTGGCGCACGCGCGCGCGTGTGTTGGTGTGTTATGGTATGTATACTTGTGTGCGTGTCTACATATCATTTATGTAAGGTATGATTGCTTTTGATTCAATCTTTACGAGTACGCATTTATTGCAATCTATTTTAGTCATTTGTATATTAGATATAATCGTGCACGACTTCGGGCAAAGGTTTTATAAGTTATATCGGGATTTTCGGGCCCTTCATCGTCCTCACTTGCTTCTGCGGAGCGACTGTGACATCCTCCGAATGCAAATCCAGTTGTTTCAATCTCCTCCCTCTCCATATCCCTTTCCCCTCACACTCTCTCTCTCTCTCTCTCTCTCTCTCTCTCTCTCTCTCTCACACACACACACACACACACACACACACACACACACACACACACACACAATCTATCTCTTACTCTATCTCATATCTCTATCTCTCTCTCTCTCTCTCACACACACACACACACACACACACACACACACACACACACACACACACACACAATCTATCTCTCATTCTATCTCATATCTCTCACATCTGTCATCTCTCTCACATCTGTCAACTCTCTCTCTCTCTCACACACACACACACACACACACACACACACACACACACAGACACACAATCTGTCTCACTCTATCTCTCATGTCTCACATTTCTTATCTCTCTCTCTCATGTCTCTCACATCTCTTATCTCTCTCTCTCTCTTTCTCTCTCTCTCTCTCTCTCTCACACACACACAAACACGCACGCACACACAATCTATTTCACTCTATCTCTCACATCTCTCATTTCTCTTATCTCTCATCTCTCTTTCTCTTTCTCAACCTGTTTTATAGAAGCTCCGGACATACCACAGTTACAGAAAAGAAAGGAAAGGTTTTGAGATGTAAATAAACCGTAATACCGAATACCTCTTTATTTTTGTTTAGACAATCTGTAGCATCGCCGTGGGCTTGGCTTAGAAATGAGCGGACTTCGGCCGCGTAGAAATTCTTCCAGAGCCCCCCACCAACCGGATACGCAACAGACTCCGACGGACTCTGAAGGACCTTTGTAAACTTTGACAGACTCCGACAGCTTTGTCATTTACCGAGAACGAAAGAGTGAGTGAGGAGAGATGTCGATGTCACATTTTCAAAGCCGCTCATTCTGTCCACCATAGATTGGTACCACGAAATGTCGGTTTTATTTTCAGAGATGAGAGGAAATCCCGTTTTGAGATTGTCAGAGAAGTTTTAGAAATGCACTTATTTATAGTGAAAGGTTATGTAATGGGCCGCGCGGTAGCCCAGTGGATACCGTGTCGAACCCATGATCAGGTGGTCGTGAGTTCGATTCCCGGAACCCGATGCGTGCTTCTTGTTAGTTCCCGGCAGCCCTGGCCAGGCGGCAAGGCAGCCTACAAAACCCAGGGGTTTTTCACTTACCACTTCGTGGTAATGGAATGGTGAGTTTAGGTAAATTATATGCCAAAAAAAAAAAGAAATTCACATATGAAAAACTTCTAAAACGAAAAATATCATTACACCTGATTAAATTCAACTTTTAGAGACAGATTAGTTGTATATAAGTTATATATGATAGTTATATATAAGATATAACAGGGTCCCATATTTATTTGCCCAAAACACCTGTTCATAACGAAATCAATCGTTAAGCTGTCCATTACACACAGATGGACGTACAAATGGATACACAGCCAACATTGAGAACTAGAATATGTTAGATTTTTAGAGTCGTGAAGACCCGAGTACCATCCTAGCCGGAGGAAATGCGTATTCCATTAAGAAAAGTTCTTGTAAGACTGACAAAGCCGACTGGTTGCCAGTTATTTTTCATCACACACCATCGTAACCCATCCATCCCTTCGCCCACTCACGTCTCTTACCGCCACCGTAACACTACCACCTCCTCCTCCTCTTCCTCCTCCTCCTCTTCCTCCTCCTCCTCCTCCCGCACTCCTCCCCCCCTTCCCCTTCCCACATCTCTGCCTTCGCCACCTCCGTCTCCTCCTCCTCCTCCGCCACCTACACATCACCTCTACATCTCTTCCTTTTCCACCTCCTCTACGTCCTCTTCATACTCTTGTTCTTACGTATCCTTATCATCATCGTCATTGTTAGTATTAGCGTCGCCCATGCTGGTCGCTCCTCTTTTCCTTCTAACTCGCCTAACGTCTTCTTCACTGATCCTTCTCCCTCCCCCCTTCTCCCTCCCCCCTTCTCCCTCCTCCCTTCTCCCTCCCCCCTTACCCCCCCCATTCTCTGCCTCTTTTTTTTTTGTCCGCCAATTATTTTATCCCTTTCTTATATTATTATGCTTTTACTTTATTTTTATCACTCTTAAAGGCCACCTCAGACGAGGGCTTCTACGGAGCACATGTATTATATGTGACAATATACGGTTATTACACTTGGAAATAGAATCGCCTCCCTATCGCATTCGCCTCAGGAAGCGTAGGCAACCCTGGACAAATATATCTGGTGAATAGACTTTTTTTTTTTTAATGGGTGACGGTGGTTAGCTGTCAGCTTCCGGTGGACGGCTGGGCAACTAGCCTTAGCCAGAAGAAAAGCAGAACTTGCGTCACCATATCAAAGTGGTTGGAAAAATTATTTTTTTTTTTAAAAGAGATCTCCATGCTGTTGTCCAGCATGTATAGCAGATGAACAATTAGAATTGCATCCCAGAATTCGCAAAAGGAATTGTAAAATGGATGTTCCTGGCACATCTTGTGGACGCCAACACCCACGTGTAATGAAGAAAGGGTGTTGGGCCGGATTTAGAATGAGCTTCAGGGGCAGCAAGAAATGTCATTCGCTTTAAGTTAAAGAAAACGGAAGCTGGGAGAAAACGGACAGGAACGAAGCTTGGGAGAAGTTGTCCATTGAGCTTCAGCCGAATGAAATCGTCTGGCGGTGGGTAGAACAGACGACCAAAAGTCGTTCAACCTAGCAAGTATATAGATTTTATTTTAGCGAACACCAAGCCATTTTACTCTTCCAAGACTGGGTCCGTTCTTCACCCATTAAAAACGGGGGAGTGCTGTAATCGTGATGAGAAACGAGAGTTGAAGATCCCATCCACGGTACGATCTGGTCTGTTCGGATACGACCAGATCTGTCCGGCGGCCTCAAGACCAGATCGGACCGTGGATGGGGTCCCATTGACAGTTCGAATCCGCTACAGAGTCCGAGTGTGACCACTTCAGCGAGGGCATACGGTTTTCATTCTCCGAAGTCCGACAAGGGCTGTCACGCCTTGTCACCTTGCAGACTCAGTAACGGCAGCAAATCGATAGAATGCCTCCACAGTATTGAAATGCGCACAGGAGAAGAGTCATTGCTATACAACAGTCTTGACTTCCCCTTTATATGTTGGTTTAAACCTGTAAAGGTGCAGATGCAGAAGGGAGAGTTCGACATGCAAAAGAGAGAGAGAGAGAGGGGGGGAGGGGGGAGAAGGAGGGAAGGAGATCCATTTCCTGGGTTTGCCTCCCAAAGGTCCTCCGGATGTGAGTGATGGATTTGCCGTATTTTTCAGCGCCGGGAAATGACTTCGATATTTTCTAGTCAGGGAACAAGAGTGGCGGGGGGTAGGGGTGGGGTGAGGGGGTTAAAAATGTGTTCAGGACCTCGGTGGAACTGCCCTCAAGAGGTGGAACTGCCCCCAAAAGGTGGAGAGCCGGACAAACTGCCTTGATGTGGTTCAGGAAACTGAGGAATAGGTTTGGGTGGTGCCTGTGGAACTGGCATCATGAGGTGGACAGCGGGCCACGGTTTTGACCACCAAACGGCGGTTCTCCGGAAGTGGTGGCCCCGAAAACTCGTGTCCGCCACTTGTTCTTAGCCCGCTACCATTCCCCTCCCCCCCCTCACCTCTTGTACATTAGTCTCGAACCCTCACTTTCTGCCCCTCCTCCCTCCCTCTCGCCCTGCTCTTCTCCTTCTCATCTTCTCCTCTTCTTCTCTTTCTCTCTTTTACTCTCTGACTCACTTTCACTTTCTTTGCCTCTCTCTTACCCCTCTCTTTTCGTTTCTCTCTCCCTTTCTCTTCTCTCTTCCCTCTCTCCTCCCTCTCCCCTCCCTTCTTCTCTCCTCTCACTCTCTCTCTCTCCTCTCCTCTCCTCTCTATCTCTTTTTGTTTCTTTCCCCCTTTCTCCTCTTTCGTTACCTCTCTTCCCTCTCCTCTCTTTCTCCTCTCTTTCTCCTCTCTTTCTCTTCCCTTCTCTCTTTCTCTCTTTCAGTCTTCCCCTCTCCCACTCCCGTCTCTCTTTCTCTCACCCTCACCGTCTGTCTCCATTATTTTCTTTTTCTTTTAATCTTCTCTGTGTCTTCCATTGTTTCTCTCCAGTTGTCTCGACGACCTTCTTTTGTTTTCTCCCCCTCCGTCCATTGTCTCTTCGTTTGCCTCCTCTCTTCTGTCGGTCTTCTTTGTCCTGGCCCACCTTCCTTCCTTCCTTCCTTCTGCACCTTCCTTCCTTCCTTCCTTCCTTCTTTCCTTCTGCACCTTCCTTCCTTCCTTAGACCTTCCTTCCTTCCTTCTGCACCTTCCTTCCTTCCTTCTGCACCTTCCTTCCTTCCTTAGACCTTCCTTCCTTCCTTCTGCACCTTCCTTCCTCCTGCACCTTCCTTCCACTCCTCCCTTCCATTGTCTCTTCTCTCCTGTATTTTCATCGAATTCTTTTCTTACCACCCTTTCCTTCCCTTCTTCCCTCGCCTCCCTTCCCCCTTGCCCTCTTCCTGCTTCCCCATCTCCCCCGTGTGTCCCTGGCTTTATCTTTCCTCGCCACGTTCCATGCCCGAGGTCATTACAGACTCGGGTCGTCTAACCTGCAGACTTCCGTTGCGCCTTACTCTCCTTATTCCTCCTTTATTGCTGTCCATCTTCTTGTTTCTCCGTTTCCGGTATACCTTTTATGTCATCTGCCGCCTTGTTTTGACCTATCTTGTGTATATATATATATATATATATATATATATATATATATATATACATGTATATATATATAAATTTGTATATATATAAATGTGTATATATATATATATATATATATATACATGTGTATATATGTATATATAAACAGTATATATATGTATATATAAACAGTATATATATGTATATATGTATATATATGTATATATATATTTAATATATATATATATATATATATGTTGAGACATTCTGACAGGTTGATGTAAGCGGAATAGGAAACACAGGAGTCTTGGTCTTGAGTTTATTCCTGACTAGTTTCGCAGGTATGCTTTTTCAAAGGAATATGTGTACAAACGGGCTGTGGGCATTATATACATGGGGTGGACCTTTGGTATTAGTGTTATCATATTTAATTGTAAAAATGTCTTCATTGTTACGTGAGCCACAATGTGATGTTCACATTCGCCACCAACTATGGTAACTCGGAGAGGTGGTGAGGTCCACCCCATGTATATAATGCCCACAGCCCGTTTGTACACATATTCCTTTGAAAAAGCATACCTGCGAAACTAGTCAGGAATAAACTCAAGACCAAGACTCCTGTGTTTCCTATTCCGCTTACATCATATATATATATATATATGTATATATATATTCTTTCATCCCATTCCTTCACTTTCTTCTTCACCTGGTGTTCGCCCTCCTCCTCCATATGTTTTTCCTTCCTCCTCCTCCTCTTTCATTCTTTCCTCTTGTATCCACCTGCTTAGCATTCTGCCAGTGTATACCTGCCAACCTCTTCCAGCGTCACAATCCATTGACTCTGTGCCTGGATTGTCCCAGGGACCGATGAGGTGGAATATTGTTCGGAGCCGAAGCCAGACGGGACTGCCCGAGGCGGCACTCTCCCCTCGGAGTTCGTGGTCGGTCGGGGGTCGCCTCCTTCCTGCCCGGCAGCGAAGGGAAGATGAACTGAAGTAATCGCCTTGAAAGAAGGGGATTTGTAAGGCAGGGAAAGGGTCTGTTGACCGAGTGGCCTCGGCCTCGAGGAACGGGATCTCGATCGATCGAGAGCCGTGCCCGACCCAAAGCAGAATAAAATCGGCTGGCAATGAAAAGAATGGAAAGTACGTCACTGTGGAAGGATTTAAGCTCCTGTAGAGAAGGCCATGCGGTGGCAGTCGAGGAGTTCGTCGAAGTCGATCTTAATTCTTTAACTACCGTAGGTTTCTTTCGGCCAAATAGAATCACCAGGCGGCAGCCAGAATGAAACATCGGACTTGTCAGTCGAAGTGTTTATATAATGTGTATTATATATTTATATATATATGTATATATATTATATAATATATATATATATATATATATATAGAGAGAGAGAGAGAGAGAGAGAGAGAGAGAGAAAGTTGAACAAAACAGCATTCTGACTTTTTATTTTATTTATTTATTGCAATACAATGTTCTCAATTCTTTTGACTGTAGATCTTGCTTCAGAAGGAAGTCTGCTACAGTCAGAAGAAAGGAGAGCATTAGAAAGAAGATTAATAAGTGTCAGAATGCTGTTATGTTCAATTCAGTGTGTATTAGTGATAATATGCACCTAATATATATATGTATATATATATATATATATATATATATATATATGTGTGTGTGTGTGTGTGTGTGTGTGTGTGTGTGTGTGTGTGTGTTGGTTTGTATGTCAGTGGTCATTTTCACTCCAGCAAAAAATATAAATTGCGTTCACCATCCAAAGTTTATCGTCGCTTCAAAATATCGGTGTGGAAATGCAGCCTATGGACCCAGTTGCATTGATGGTATAGAATTTATAACATGTTCATGAAGACGATGCTATTAAGATGTGCGCCAAGTATTCAGCGACGAAACTTTTAAACACGTGTTGGTTTCCGGAGGTGCAACACGACTCGTGGTCACTACTGACCGTGACCGTCATATGTCTGGAGGGCCGACATGTGGTGGCACGAAGATATCACGTCATTGTTGCCTTTGTGCCTGAGGTCTTTGCGTGCTCGATCCGACGGACACGTGATGAGGTCGCACGAAAGACGGACGGACTGACGAAGGCGAACGTGGCTGTTGACCTGGCGACAGAGAACGCTGCTGCTGCAGCTGCTGACGCCGGGATGACGACCAGCGCGGTTGGTTGGCTCTCTTCGTTCGCGGGGACCCCGGGGGGGAAAGACTTGGCGCCAGGCCGCCTCCCGTCTTGTCGTGCCGCGTCGCCTCTGGAATGGACCGGAGGCGAGCAAGCGAGCAGACTTAACATAACCTGGAAGTCCAAAGACGTTGCCGGGCAAATCTCAGCTTCTCGAGTGGAGAAAGATGCCCGGCAAGGACCGTGATGCAGAATACGTAAATTTTTTTATAACAGCCGCCATGACTTATATGACAAGGTGTGATTCTGACCGGGAGCCGCTCGAAGCACGTCTACTCGATAGAAATATCGAAGTGTGACACAACATACGGTGCGCTACGAGTTTCTTAATACCATGTACTTTAATGCTTGTAGTATTAGGAATAAACTTCAAGAAATACAGGCATATGTCAAAAGTGAAAATCTCGATATGATAGGAATAACCGAGACATGGTTAAATGGTAACGAGTTTGAAGCTGAATTTAATATTGCGGGATTTAAACACTTTCATCAGAATAGAAAGCACAAGAAAGGTGGGGGTGCTCTGTTATACGTTAAAAGCAATGTCCATGCCTGTGTTCTAGAGAAAGTAAAACAGGATGCATATGATAGTTTGTCGGTAGAATTAACCCAAACAAGTGGACAAACAATGAATGTAGGTGTAATATATAGGCCAATTAGCAGACGATAAACTGTTGTTTCAAGAACTGTCTAGTTTCTGCAACCGGGACTTACTGATAATGGGTGATTTCAATTTTACTGACATTGATTGGATGACCCTTGAACATGACCATATAGGTAGCTTGATTGATTTCCTCGGTGACAATTACTTAGTTCAGCATGTAAAAGAGCCCACAAGACATGGAAACTTACTCGATCTATTGATCACTAGATGCGAAAGCTTGATAACTGATGTTAAAGTCTGTGAAACTGTTGCAAATAGCGATCACAACTTAGACTCAAACTACTAAAAAAAAATTAGAATTGATACTTGTTTCTAAAATACCCGATTTCAATAAAGCTCAGTTCATAGGACTACGTCAGGAGCTTCAGCTTACAGATTGGGAGGCAAAATTAAGCGAAAGATCTGTAGATCAGATGTGGGAAATATTTCAAAATACGCTCACTAAGATGATTCATACATTCCTTTTAAGGACAGACGTCCCCCAAATCAGGCTTGTCCAAAATGGCTTGACAAAGAATCTGAAAAAAAGTATTGCTAAAAAGAGACAGGCTTATAAGATATATAAGTGCTTGGGTGCATCTAATGACTATTAAAGTTATGTACAGAGAGATTTAAAAAAGAAACGAAAACGACAATACGAAATGAATATCGCTAATAAATCCAAAGAGAATCCCAAAGAATTCTATAGTTACATTAGAGATAGAAAGGTTGTTAGGAATCACATTGGTTCACTATTATCTGCTGACGGTCAACTTGAATATTCAAATGAAGGAATGTGTGATATTTTAAACAATTATTTTAGCTCGGCATTCGTAAACGAAACACCTCAAAGTGAACTCCAAAATGAAACTTGTGAAAAGTCTAGGGTAAACTTACTACAGTAAATATAACAAGAAAAAATTAAAAGGTGTATAGAGACACTCAAAGGTAATAAAACACCAGGGCCTGACAGTTGGCATCCAAGAATCTTAAAGGAAATGAAAAATGAGATTGTTGTTCCATTAGAAATTATTTTCAAGAAATCCATCATATCCGGAGATGTCCCAAAAGAATGGAAACTAGCTAAAGTCACTCCCATATTCAAAAAAGGCGACAAAAAGAAACCAAATAACTACAGGCCTATAAGCTTGACTTTAATCGTAGGAAAAATGATGGAAACAATCATCAGAGATGCTATCGAACGTCATTTAGAAAGTAACTGTTTGATAAGTGATAGCCAGCATGGATTCAGACGGAAACATTCTTGCGTGACTAATTTACTCGAATTCTACACCACAGTCATCTCGAGGTATGACAAAAGAAACAGTATAGATTTAATATATCTAGATTTTGCAAAAGCTTTTGATACCGTTCCCCACGAAAGACTACTTACTAAATAGCCTATTAAGTTGGACTAGAAATTGCTTGAATGATTGAAAACAGAGAGTTGTTTTAAATGGAAAAACTTCTAGATGGAAAAACGTTCGAGTGGAGTTCCTCAGGGTTCCGTTCTTGGGCCACTTCTATTCATAATATATATAAATTATATAGACCACGGACTAAAATCTATTGTCTCCAAATTTGTCCAATGATACAAAATTGTGCGCGATGGCAAATGATCACTTCAATCAGTTATATTCAAGAGGATTTAGATAAATTACAGCAATGGTCTGAAAAGTGGCTGACGAAATTTAACACGAGTAAATGCTCGGTAATATATATAGGTAAAAGTAACAGTAAGTACGATTACAAGTTATTTGGAAATTCGTTAACAAAAGTGGATAGTGAGAAGGATCTAGGGGTAATTATAATTACCCCTAGATCCTTCTCACTATCCACTTTTGTTAACGAATTTCCAAATAACTTGTAATCGTACTTACTGTTACTTACTGTACTTACTGTTACTTACTGCTTAGATGATTTGAGATCGTTACTGATAATTATCAGTAACGATCTCAAATCATCTAAGCAGTGTATTTCAGCCTCTGAGAAAGCAAATAAGATTCTAGGACTGGTTGCGCGATCTTTTGACTTCAAAAGCTCATCTCTCATAACAAGCTATATAAATCGTTAGTTCATCTACATTTGGAATATGCTGTTTCTGTATGGTCACCGAATCTCATTAAAGACATTGACAGATTGGAAAAAGTACAAAGGAGAGCCACAAAACTGATTCCAAATATAAAAATTAATCATACGAAAATCGACTAAAACATATGAATCTGTTTTCCCTAAAAAAGCGTAGACTCAGAGGTGATTTGATACAGGTATTTAAGATTTTAAAGGGGATTGACAACATCAAAAGTGACAAAATTCTTACACTGAATGAGAATCCGACAAAAAATAATGGTCACAAACTGTCCGAAAATAGATTTAATTTGGAAGTTAGGTAGAAACAACTTCGCCAACCGTGTAGTTAATGAATGGAATAAACTTCCTGCAGAGGCAGTGCAATGTAGTTCAGTTCGAAGCTTTAAGATTCAATAATATAAAATAAATGACAGTCATTACAGCGTCTTGTTTAAATGTTTATCTAAACGATAAACATTTAAACAAGACGCTGTAATGACTGTAATTTATTTTATATTATTTGATTGCTATTATTTGTCTTTATTTATTATTTGCTTGATTTCCATTTATTATTTACTATTTACCTGTTTGTCATTCAACTATACCTATGTATTATTTATTGTATTTATTATTATTCATATAATTTTTATTTTATTCTATCTATTTTTTATCATTATATACATATATATATATATATTATATATATATATATATATATATATATATATATATATATATATATGTGTGTGTGTGTGTGTGTGTGTTTTTCGCATCCGACCTAGTTATGGACCAAAAGGTCTCCTGTCGTCATGTTCCGCCTTTTTAATCCTTTGTAATTTTTCGCTACCGATGGGTTATCACGATGGTGAATACAATAGCTTTGTGTCAATCAGAATGATAAGAAGAGTCTCACTCGGTTCGCAAAGGGTTAAGAGGAGCGACCACCCATCACCGAACCCCGGAAATGAATAAAACCTCCTGGCGGCAGTCACAACAAGAGCAAAAGTGACACCCATTACGTTGGAGGGCAAATGCCCCGGGATGAAGAGCTTGGATATGTTGGAAAGAAATGTGTACATTCAGGCCGTAAAAGTTTCCGTATGAAAGCTCCAGGATATGGACGGCTGCAGCGGCGATGGTGGCCCAGAAAACGGAACGAGAGACTGCTGCTTTGGAGGAGGAGGAGGAGGAGGGAGGACGAAGCAATACAGGAGGCAGGAGGATGGGATGGGATAGGAGAGCATAAAGGGGAACCGAGATTAGTGGAGAGTTGGCCTCCGGGGTGTTCAGCGAGGCCCCGTGTGGGGCCGCAAGGGGCCAGCCGCTTTGGACGTGGCGCGTCTCTACGCCCGCGTCCGTGCCCGCACGAAAGTCTGACGTACTTTGGACTGTTGAATCTGGTTGAGCGAAGGAAAGTTAGGATCTTCTCTCGTAATGAGGAACTCATGCCAGGGGGCGTTTAACTGCAATTGAGGTGGTCACCTTTGCCCTGTGTGCTCGGACTAGAGGAGAAATACAAGTCCCAAGTAACTGATCCACGCCGTGCAAACCAACATCCCCAGTCGGAACACAGTAATGGAAGTGGAAATGTTTGGCTTTGTAGGTCTTGGGTAGAAAATACCTGGGCGGGGTTCGGGGTAAAAGTTGAAGGTGTGACGGCACCGGACTGCATGTGGTCCACATGGATCAATCAAAATCTCCCCCATTGATGAGCCTACTGCCCTCTCCGCTGTTCGAAGCTGTCTGGGGACACAAGTCACGCGCGCACACACACACACACACACACACACACACACACACACACACACACACACACACACACAGGATAGAAAGAGAATTAGCGAGCCGATGTAGACACCGTAGTTAATCGAGATTGGTTCAATCCTTTGGTTATCCATGAACTGATTAAAACTGCTTGGCTGTAGACGCTGAAAAGTTAGTGTTGGATATATTGGGAAGTGGAGCGTTGTAAACAGTGTGAAGTATTGACTATTTTTCAATTGGTAGAGGATCTCGTGTGGTAGATCTTTACTGTAAAATGAAGCATATCATGAGAAAAGACATAATTATGAGGAAAGAAAAAGTGGTATAATGATGAATATGCCCTAAGGTGAAACATGTCCTGAATCAGAGTCCATTGCATGGAAGCGCGATTAATTAGAAAGGTATGTCGAGGTAGAACGCGAGTTAGAAAAACGAAGGACCCACAGCCAGAAGCTTAGCCGCTGCGGTCGAAGCCCTAACCGTTGGCCTTGGGGAACCTTTCCCCGGAACTGATATTCATGGGAAATGGGAACGAAACCGTACAGTATTATGCGTCACAAAAGGCGAGGGGGAACAAGAGAGAGCGAGGGAGACGGAGAGAGGGATTGTGGGGCGTTTTTAGACGCGGAAGGGAAATGGGAAGACCTCAACGGCAGGGAAATGGGTCGTATAAAGAAGACGAACCCGGAGGCAGGGCGGAGGTCGCGGGAGGGAAAGGTAGAGGCGGAGGTGGAGAGGAAGGTAGTGCGGATGAGGTGGAAGCCAGAAAGTGGATGTGAAACAAAGAAAGTAAGACCAAGTAGGTAAGCCGCTTTAATCCGCCAACCCCCTCGTATGAATAAAATTGTTTGACGGTACCCAGAACGAAGGTGGAGAGTTCATCACTGAGTTGAAAGGGAGAACCTGTGGAAGGAAGAGGAGGTGGATGAGGGAATAATGGACGATTTGGGGGAAATGAAGGAGGGGAAGAGATTGAAGACAAAGGATGGAGTGAATCATTTACTGAGGAGAGGTAAGAGGGGCAGTAGGCACATTTGAAAGAAATGTAGAGATGAACGAAGAGGCGAAGGAGAGCGGCGGATGATGAGAATGTACTCAATGTGGAGTGGAGAAAGGCTGTAGTTGAGTGGACCGCCCCCCCCCCTCCCTACTCCTTTACCCAAGATGTGCCACGGAAATGAATAGAATGGCC
Organism: Oratosquilla oratoria; assembly: GCF_046742065.1. NCBI lineage: Eukaryota > Metazoa > Arthropoda > Malacostraca > Stomatopoda > Squillidae > Oratosquilla > Oratosquilla oratoria. The sequence continues at coordinate 506,765 of NW_027467753.1, read as the reverse complement.
TGGTTGTAGACAAGTAAAATAAACACTTATCGATGCCTAAGGGGTAAATCGTTTGCATGCTGAGGCTGGATTTGTGTGTGTGTGAGTCACCATACTCTTGGATCACGTGTTGGACTCGTGATCAACAGCTATTTCCCTCCCGAAAGAGAGCTCAGAACTCGTGAATGACCGATCTATGGGTAATGCTGTGACCTTACACGCACACACACACACACAACTCCCCGCCCACGAGCGTTGGAGTAACAACTCGTAGCGCAGTGATACTGAAATTTCAGCCCTGGGCGGGATTCGAAACTGGACCGCCGAAGTGGCGGCCGGGAATTCTACCACTGCGCTATCAAGTGTGTGTGTTTGTGTCGGATTTGCCCTTCATCTGAATAGAATCATCTGTTGTTCACCGTGATTACATTCATTTTATTAAAGGGGTTGTTTGTACGCGGAGTTGTCGGGTTGAATTAGTACAGAAAACGGGAGGAGGGTGGTGTGAAGGGCAAGAGTGATGGAAGCGGCTATTTTATGATTTTGTTTGGCCTCCAACTGACGATTGTATTGAACATACGGGGGGTGGCAACCCCTCGAATAGAAAGTGATTAAGCACGGCACGACTGCAGGAGATGGAGAGCATGTGACAGTAGACAAAAGAAAGGTGGTAATTACCAGAGATGCCCAGTCTGAGGTCGGTTCGAAGAACATCATGTAAAGGCGGAGAAGGAGAGGAGGAATTAGGAGGGAGAGAGGAACAGGGCATGTAATGGCGCAATGAAGATCGACATTTTGAGGAATGTCGGAGTGATGAAAAGAAAAAGAAGGAAGTTCTGAGGTTTGTTGGAGGGGGCGGTGGTGCAGTTGAGTGTGGCTTGGTAGGTAGTACACCACTTTTTGTGGTCGTGAGAGGCAGCTGTGGTTAACGGCAGACTTGTGACAATGGAATTGATGGCTGTGAAGTGGCAGAGGTGGAAAATAAGTGGCAAAGACAAGGTAACCGTACGTATTGGATCTTTATCTGTGTGAAACCTTTTTCTGATCTTTTTTCTTTTTCTTCAGTAGCCTTTCAGTAATCTCACATGACTGCCACAATCGGGAGCTCTTTGTAGTAATCTTTTTCACCAAGTATCGACTTTCCAAAGGAGTGTATGGAAAAAGCGAAATGCTTTTTAATCGGTGCAACTCCTGTCGTATTAGTTACCGAGCGACGGTTTGTGGGATTTTCATTTTGAGATTTATCGGGTGATAGAGAAGATGAAACCATGAATTGCAAACATTGGCTAATACGTTTTTGATGTAAAGAAAAACGTTTCAATGAAGAGATAATTAAAAATCAATGTCCTGTTTGGCACGAAGAGAAACCTCACGACGATTCGTGCAAACAATGTAGGAAAAAAGGAATATTGCGCCAGAGACTACCAAGGCAACGTAATTCTCGTTCCCTTCTAAACAATGCCCTCTCCCCCTTCTCACCGTGTGTGTATGTCTCTCTCTCTCTCTCTCTCTCTCTCTCTCTCTCTCTCTCTCTCACACACACACACACACACACACACACACACACACACACACACACACACACACACACACACCATACACACACACACACCATACACACACACACACACACACACCATACACACACACACACCATACACACACACACACCATACACACACACACACACCATACACACACACACACCATACACACACACACACACACACACACACACACACACACACACACACACACACTTATGTGAGTGGTTATTGTTTTTACTGTTTTCCTTGAAATTTTATATATTCATACATGATAGATATGCGCTGAATGGCCTACCGGCTCCGGCGTTTGGCCTTCAAGCCAAAAAATCCATAAATCATCAATCACTCATTTCTCTCTCTCTCTCTCTCTCTCTCTCTCTCTCTCACACACACACACACACACACACACACACACACACACACACACACACACACACACACACACATGAATGAAAAAAGTAGCTTGGAGGTCGTCAACATAACTTCAGAGGACGTAACTATAGAACCCTCTTGAACGGATATGTTTCTTCAAATGAATAAAATTGACATGAAAACAGAATCCATAAAAAGACACAACTTTGGGTGTGTGTGTGGGGGGGGGGGGGTTTAACACGTTTAGAATTTTTTGCGGTGCAGATGTAGTGGTGCTGGATGCTTTTGGGTGATATTTATTGTACCGGGGTAATCTACTTTACTTGGCAGCGGATTAGCACGAATTTAACAGATTAATTGATAGTTACTTCATCGGTAAGTTGAAGGTGCCATTGAGTTGAATTCAGTAGTTTTATCAATGAGAAAGTGGCGCACAGTACAGGAGGTGGTTGTCGCGGGTATGAATGAAATAGCCTGGCGACACTCAAATTCAAAGGAGAAATGTCACTTGGTATGGAAGGGGGTAAAGCTAAGTGCGTAAGGTTCCGCTGAGGAGTATACACAGTATACTTCCGAAAGGGTTTCCCTCAGCTGAATAATATCGCCGAGTGGTAGCCAGATGAAACACAGTCAGATATGGACACCCAAGTGTTAATTGACTTTCGCAGTTTTCTTGTCTCTCTCTCACTCTCACTCACTCACTCACTCACTCACTCACTCAGGAATCGCCTGGCAGCGGTGGCAGGAGTCGAATAAAGATACCCGAGGAGTTGAATAGCGTTTGAAAGTCTACGGTAGTTACACGTTTATTTTAATTTTCTGAAAACAGCCTCGTAAATTGCTAAAGAACGAAGAGCGTTGCAGAGAAGGTTTCTCAAACAGAGGTAGCTAGAATTCACTTATCTTCGTATATTTAGTCTTTTCCCCACGCTAGACATAGTGTTCCCCGACATTGGGAAGAAATTTGTTTTGAGTTGGAAAGGGTTTAGGCAGTGTTAGAGGGCGTTTACACGGTCTAACGGTTCGACAGACACGTGTTTAACGTGAACGTGTGAACGGGGTATTTGGTTGTCGAACACGTTGGTTAAACGTGTTCGACAACCAAATACCCCGTTCACACATCACTTTAAACACGTGTCTGTCGAACCGCGTTCGACGAACTGTTAGACCGTGCGAAAACTTCCGACACAAGGGAAGGTTCGCATGGTTTATTTTTATTTATTTTATTTATTTATTTATTTATTTATTTATTTTATTTAATTCAGATTTGCAGATAATTACAAAAGAAAATCCAAATGAGGCACAGAAGAGGTCATTCAGGTTACAGGGCTGTACTCGAAGTTAGAATAAAGAATGAGTGTTGTATTGACTCGAAAAATACGGAGTGAAATTCTAACACTTCTGCTGTGAAGTAATTATTCTCCGTAAACGGCCCAGTAATTACCGTAATTCAGCTGGAAAAAGAAAAGGAATACTTATTAATAATAAATTTGGTTCAGATATATTTTGTGTATTTAACTGAAGATTTTTGTGTGCTTTCCTTGGAAAGAAAACAAACTGAAATCTACAAACTATGTATATTGTATTGATAGTAATTACAGTTTAGGGAAATATTGACTTATCATTTAGTAATGAGCTTGTTTTAGGCGAGGTTTGATATGATTTCTAGAGAGAAGGCTGAAAGAATTTTTGGACCAGTGTGTTCCAGCGGTAATGGACAAACCTAAATAAAAACAATAAATCAAATCACCTTAGTAATAATATAACGTCGTTTCCGCGCAGCGCAGCGATACTGAAATTATTTCAGTCCTGGGCGGGATTCTTGTGTGTGTGTGTTCGGTGTTCAGCATTGTGATAGAACAAGAACCCATTTTTTTTACTTCATGTCATTGTTGCATATGATTCACGAGTCACAAATTCATCTCACTTCCGTTTTAAACATGGCCTCTGTGTGAGAGCTTTGTGAATTATACAAAGCACATGGATGCATGAGCGTGTTATTGTTTGGCTCTGATATGTGGTGATCAAGTTTCTGCATAAAGTGAAATTTAAGGACCATTGGTTTGAGAAAATTCCGCTGTAATTATAGAATACTTCCCCCAAGTTGCTCCGATGGTGATACTTCGGTGGTATTCTTAAAAAGAATCCTTAAATAAATCTTATATAAATCCTTGGAAAGGAAAGATTTATACAAGGAAAGAATTTTTACTAAGAATACCACCGTAAGATTCTTACGGTGGTATTCTTAAAAAAAAAAAAAAAATCTTCCCTAGTATAAATCTTTCCCTTCCAAGGATTTATATAAGGATTTTTTTTTTTTTTTTTTTTTTTAAGAATACCAAGAATACCACCGTTAACCCCTTTTGCTACCGAGGTACCAGAGAAGGGCCCCAATAGGCGAGGGGAGCCGCCACGACACCAGTGAATACCTTGTATCTAGAATTCAACGGGACTTAACCAAATAACAGTGTTCTGTGAGCCCTGTCCCAGCTACGTCATTTAATGTAAAATAATTTAGTTGGTAAGGACAATGCAAATGTTAGAGAATCGTGTATACAGTATGGTGTGAATGGATTTCATTTCCTTTGGTAGTGCTTTTAATGGTTGTCTTTATTAGGCCCAGCTGTTTTTACAAGTTTTAATTTCATTATTATTATTCATTATTATTATTATTATTATTATTATTATTATTATATATATATTTTTTTTTTTTTTTTTTTTTTTTTTATGAAAAAGGGATTTCATAGGTGTAATGACCAGATATCCGGAATTGCCTCACAACCCGGCAATTCCTCAACCCCGATGGTACTGCATACGACTTGCTTTACTGTAATGAGATTCAGCATCAGGTAGTGGTGGTGGACGGAAATAAATAAATAAATGAGAGAAACAGCGAAAGTCTCAAGCCATAGCGACCACTGAAGTGATAAAACGCAACGAAAAGTTTGAGACTAATTTATAAAATGGGAGTTATACACCTATTAAATGACTTATAAATCACTGCATCATCGAGAGCAGTGTTCTTTACACGTAATTCGTAATATTTCTAGTCAAACTGACGATTGATTAATTTTCACAGAGGAGACTTCAAAGTAGCACAGATATTTACGCGACATAATATGGCAGTCATTGCAACTGAGGAAAAAAAAATAGAACCACCAAGCTGCTTCCTGGCAATTCGTAATTCCTACGAACCTTTTTATATGAGACTCCGGAGCTGTGTAGTCTCGTTGCTGCATTGCTTCCCTTTCCCTCGTAAGAGGGCGTTTACACGGTCTAACGGTTCGTCGAACGCGGTTCGACAGACAGACACGTGTTTAAAGTGATGTGTGAACGGGATATTTGGTTGTCGAACACGTTGGTTAAACCCCAAATACCCCGTTCACACATCACCGTGTAAACCCACTCTAAGATCTGTTCTTCGTCTCCCCGCGAACTGCAGCCGTCGTTCTCGTGGGTGGCACCGGAGTGATCATTTGCCCCAAATGGGACAATATCACTAATACGCTTTGAATATGTTGACGTGATAATGACTTGACGTCTGTATAGGTTTCCTTCAGCCGGATAAAATCGTCAGACGACAGCTAAATTAAACACAAAAGTCGAATATAGACGCCAAAATGGCGTCTGTGTATGTTTCTCCTCCTCTAAATATAATCGCCTGGCTTCAGCCAGAATATACATAAAGAGACTAAAGGGTTAACCTCTGCTTCTTCGTCCGTTTTGCTCAGGCCCTCTTTCTATTGGGAATCTCTAAAATTCGAAATTTTCTAATATTCGGAACGAAAGTCATGTAGTCTAGAAAAATCCGGAAACCAAAAGAAAGTTTTGATATTTAGGTATATTTTTGAAAGGCGTTTTCGTTCAAAGTATTGGATATTTTTTAAGTTCGGAAATTCCCATGTCGAAGGAGATAATAAATTACATACTATTAACGTGATTGAACGGTAGTGATAATGGCAGGAAGGGTTAGATAATGTTTCTCTATTTATGTAACGATGTCATTGAGCTCCGTAATAACCTGAAAGGTGCCAGTATGCGGGGTGGCCAGTATGTGCCAATATGTGTGTGTGGGGGGGGGGTAGCATTTTCTTCAAGTGGTTATCCTTTTGCATTGCATAACTACCCGGGAGTAAAGTCTAAACAAGAATAGGTAGTTCAACTCGGAAAGAAAACTAATGACTTCATATGAAGGTGTGACACTCAACTATTTGTTCATCTGTCCTGACTCCGGACCATGACTAGAGAGCCTGGATGGCACCTTGACATCTTCCTTAGGTGACGCCAACACATTCTTCTTCTTTTAATTATTCTCCTCCTCCACCTCCCCCTCCTCCTCCCCTCCTCCTCCCCTTCTTCCCCAAGTGAACTGGCCTATTATTATCTAAGCTTTGATTTGGAGAAGGCACGCATTCCTTTCTTTGTTCACATGCCCATACACGCACGCACGCACGCGGACACACAGTCTCACTCGTACGTGGAAATCAAAGTTTCCCGATATGGCATCAGCATCGTTGCGATCAAAATAGATTCTTTGCTCTGGTGGCGTGCATAGACGTGTGAACGCTGACGTGTGTTTGGATCGCCTCTCGCTTGTAGGAGGAAGAGGAGGAGGAGGAGCCCGTGCGAAGATGCGGAACTGTGCGTCAACACGCGCAAGCAAATGACTTTCTGCGGACGTTAAATGTGTCTCCAGAGTTTGGCTCTTGTGTGTTGTATGGATATGTTTTTATAGGCATACACACGTATGGTTCATTTATGGAATCAATCGTTCTCTATCTATTTATTTATCTATCTAATTTTTGGGGGTTCTGTCACTCGAATCTATCATACGTAATGTTTATGCTTGTCTGTGTGTGTGTGCGCGCGCGCGCTCGCTCGCACGGTCATGTCATTCTTTTTACGTCGGCGTTTGCGTGTTTTCGTTGTCCCCTGAATGCCTGATCCATTTGTCTAGCTGAGAACTGCCAGCAGAACCTGTAATCACTAACTTTAGCGCCCATTCTTGACTTGTGTCGTGTTGGCCGGAGCTTGATAATAATAAAAAAAAGGGACATTTGAATTAATGTATGGATTAAGCATCTCATAATCTAGAACAGTTGGCCTTTTTTTCCCTTGACCCAGATGGAGTGAAATGTACGTCATCGAGTGTTGTTGTTTATGTCGTTTTCTTTTTAACCTCAAAGAAACGTACGCAGTCGTGTTCTGAGGAGATCCCCTCATCCGAATCCACATTTCCCCCCCTTTTTTCAGTCCTGGTATCACTTATGGTGAACCTCTCCTAAAACGTCAGGCTATTGTGTCACGGGTAGAGAGGTATGTACCCGGATCTCACCCTAGGTGGAGTCTGTAATAGTGTATCTGTGAAAGCGACCCGTTTTGTTCCACCTGAGCTCACCAGTTGTCGGCTTCCGCCATTCCTAACGATCGTCGCATTTATCCTACAGAAATACGAAGACAGGTTGAAGTTTAGATTTTTACCTTTGTGTAATGATGAGCTGAAATGATAATAAGGAGATTGAGTATGTGCTCATGGACCGCGATTTTGATGTAAAGAACTTGACAGTCGTGAAAGGTGCTAATCCCAATGGGATGAAGAGCGTTTGGGTGATTTGGTGTGAGGGAGCGTGATCAGGATCGACTCTGAATCGAAGCGAAGGAGATTATCAAAATATATACAGAGAGCGGGGAGTCCTGCCTTTGGCGAGACGTGAGTGGACCAGGAGGGCCTCCCTCCCTCGCGCCCGGCCTCCCTCGCTCCCCCTCTGGGCGGCCCCAGCTGCCTCCCTCCTCTCTCCGGTGGCACCATGGCCTCCTCCCGGACTCCAGCCAGCCCCTCGAGGGGGGCCGGTGCTGCCGGATGACCGGGCCGGAGGACAAGCAGCAGGAGGACGATCAGCACCGACTCGCCGATAGTCCATCGTGACAGCGTGAATGGGAAACTGCTGCGAGTCCTGCTCGTGTCCCTTTAGGTGAGTTGTCGATTTGCCACGCTGAGGTTTCTGCACTCGCATCCCCTTCCCCCTGTCTTTATCCGTCGCCTTACCTTGCACAGTATAGGATTAGCGCAGCGTTACTTTAATAATGTTATAGGGGACAAATGCTTGTACGAACAGGCTTCCATTGGTACACTGTAAGTTGAGACAAGCCTCTCCTACCGTGATGCTACAACGTAAGCAAACACAGGAGCTGCTCCACGCCTAGGTAAGTCGTGTCCTGGCCTCCTCGACACGTTGTCCTGCCTCGTATCATGTTGTCCTGGAGTGTCGCCGAGTGTAGCCCTTGGCTGCATCCACGCACCTCTTTGTCATCCTGCATCGTTCTCTCGCTTCCTGAGGGACTTGAAGTTTGAGAGTTCAACTTTGGGTAGGAGGAAAGCGCTGTGTTGTGTAATAGATTGTCCCTCTGTTCGCCATCTTTCCTGGAACCCTATTCTTCTCGTCTGTTCTTATCTCCTCTTCTCTCCTCTTCTCTCCTCTCCTCTCCTCTCCTCTGTTTTCTCTTATTTCTCATCCTCCTCTTCATCATTCTCGTCTTCCTCCTCCACTTTTTTTCCTCTTCCTCTTTTCTCTTCTCTTCTTACTCCTCATATTTCTCCTCCTTTTCTTCCTCTTCCTTACCCTTGTTGTCTTCCTCTCCTCGCCCTCCCCCTCTACCTTATCCTTCTCATCCCCGTCCTTCTCCCCTCCTCCTCCCCCATCCTCCTCCCCCTACTCTTCCTCCCGCCATCGCCTCCTCCTCCTCCCCCATCCTCCTTCCCCTATTCATCCTCCCCCACTCTTCCTCCCGCCATCCCTCCTCCTCCAATTTTACTTTATTCTTCCTTTTCCTCTTTTTTCACTCCCCCTCTTCTTTTCCCACTTCATCCTCTCCTGTCTCTTCCTCTTCCTCACCCTTCTTCCTCCTCTCCTGTCTCTTCCTCTTCCTCGCCTTCTTCCTGCCCTCGTCTACCTCCTTCTCCCCTCATCTTTTTCTTACTCCTCACCGCCTCTTCCTCTTCCCTCTTCTCCCCCTCTTTTTCGTCCACCCCTCTTCTTCCCCTTCTTCCCCTTCTCTTCCTTTCACTCATCCCCTTATCTTCCGTATACTTCTTCGCTTTTCTTCCTCCTCTTGCTCTCCTTCCTCTCCTCTCCTCTCCCTTTCCCTCCCCTCCCCCTCCTCTCTCTTCCTCTGTTTCTCCCCTCCTCTTCCTCACCCCCTGTTTAACCTCCATTTTGTCTCCCACTCCCACCTCCTCTTCTTACTCCTCTTAATCCTATTCTCTTCCCTCCTATTTCTCTTTTTCCTCTTCTCTTCTCACTCCCCATCTCTTGCTCTTCTTCCTTCTGCTCCTTGTCCTTCCGCTTACGTTCCTCTTCCTCCTCCTCACTCTCCTCTTTCTCCCTCTCCTCTTCTCTCTCTCAATCTACATACCCTCCTCCTCCTTGTCTTCCTCCCCTTCCTCTTTCTCCCGTCCCCTTCCTCTCTGGAGTTTTAAATTTTCCTCTTCTTACTAAACTTTCTCCTCTTCTTCATCATCCTAGTTCTGTTCTACCTCGTTATCCTCGTACTGGTCTATATCCTTGTCATCCTCCTCATCCTTCCACCCTCCACCGCTTAATCCTTTTCCTCCTCGCAGGTATTTACTAAAGGTGAAATTACGTTTAAGCCAACGTTACGCGACACGTTAATAATAGAATAATTAAACCAGCATTGGGGATGACTAAGGACCTTTGTGCCCACCGTTTGAATGGCAGTTGTACAAGAACACAAATGATTACTACGCTCAGACATGGCTACAATATATGTGAGGAATAGAGGGTGTTTGGAAGTTGATTTTAATTCCTCTAACGTCAGCTGAATGAAAAGTTGCTTTGGGACAGCCAGAATAAACATGAATCGAATATATGACATTGCCCCACGGGGTTGTGCACTCGATCAAACAAAATATAGGGCGTTGTCAATATTTTTTTTCAGGAGGAAGATCTGAATCTTCGAGTCGCATGTGCACGCTCTTCGGTTGTGCAGTTATGAAACATAAACATTGAACGTAAGCTTCAAGGTGTGTCTCACTGTTTGTGGTACCAAATGCCTTCGGAGAATCGTGGGGTATTGCTGGAATTACAGCGGAACTTTGTTTACGTCAACTCCGGCCACTTGTGCATGTGGTGCGATTCCCTGGTGTTGGTTCTACTCCACAAGAGAGACCCCAGGGTGAAGACAAATGGTACACATACACAGAACTCGAGGCCAAGAGCCGGGGGTGTTTATTTCCAGTGAAAACGTCAGATATCTAGTTTGTGTTTTTCTCATATATGCCGTGCCTTGAGTCGTTTGATAATGGACTGTTGGTGAGTCATCATTGGTGGATCTAGGTATATATGGACCGTTTCCTGTCTTTTAATTGTTATCTTGTAGCAGTAACGTTGGGATAATACCAGTTTCTTATCAATGGAACAAAATTTATTTTGAAGACCAGCACCTCTTCTTGCCCCTCCTCGGGATCACGACGTTCAGAACAGAATTACGAGTTTGGTCAAAATAACCAATATTCCAGGCTAAATGTGAGTGACTTGATTGGTATGATCTCTGGTGACTACCCAAAAAACATCAGATATTTACAGTATTGGTATCAGAATAATCACTGGTTTATTATCTACATGTATGTCTGAAGAATATCGTAGATAATCGGTTTTGTGAGTAACATCCCATTTTTATTTGTGAAAATGGGCGAAAAAAAAAGAAAAATAAATAACTTGGACCCACAATACAACTGTTATCAGGAATGTTGTCAAATTCCTCGGAGTACTATCCATTAAAGAAATGAAAAAAGATGTTAGGTTTGACTTCAGGAGCACCCCTCTCAGAAAGGAGTACGACGGTGCCTCCTTCCGGAAAACTTAGTAAAACAGGACGAATAGTATTATGATGCCCCTACTACCAACCAAGATCTAAGAATATAAGGTCTAACCACTTCCGACCGAATTTCGAGGGAGTTGGCGCAGCGGGACCGTGAACGTCACCTGGCTGTTCAAAGTGGGGTTAGCGGGTCCTATAGCTGTCAGTTGAAGCTGGTCCGTCGTTCGAAAATGACGTCGCCTTCGCTCGCACTGCTCCACGCAATTAGTTATATTCTGACAAATATTATATAAAATATATATATAAATATATATAAAATATCATAGTTCCTGTCTATATATATGAATATATATATATAAAATAGTTCCTGTCTTCCTTGGCGTTTCACAGTTTTCTTCAGTGTATCACAAAGAGAAAATGGACTCAGCCAAATGACGTCAGAAGCTGCGCAGAAGAATGTAAACGGTCTGACCTGTATATTTAGACCTTGCTCCCAACTATAAATCTGACGCTTTCATCGAAAATACACAACCCATGGTTCTTGGACCACTAGGACAAGTCGATCAATCCTGCTCACAGCTGTTTGGAATGCGAAGGATGACTGCATGGGAGCTTGCTCGAAAAAAAAAAAAAAAAAAACGTGGGGTTTGGCATTGACGCATCGCCAACCCCGTGGGTGATGATGGATATTGACACCAAAAGGTGAACCTCATCGAAACGGTGGCTTCATTGGCAAGTTTTACTGTGGGCAGTGCCTGACGATTCAGTTCGGATGAGGGGCTGAATTCATCGCAAGGATGACATCAAGGGAATCCTCTTTAAAACCATTGAGAGCTTTTATACTGGCTGGCGCCAGGCGATTTCACTCGGCGGAGAATCGTCGTCGTCTCGGCACACCAGGGCCAAAGTGTGTCATACATTTGCATTCAGTTATAAAGCCTTTATACTACGAAATTAAATCACCAGCTTTTAACGCATGCAGAATTTCATTTGTTCTGTACATGCATTTTTGATAAATGATATTTTAATATCTGGATGAAAGTACATTTCATGCTAGCTCTGTAAGTTTTCATTCCTCCAGCATTGGGTGACCTTTAGGTCCATGTGCAGGATTTCGGCTGGAAAAAACAGTAAATGGATAAACAAATGAATTAATAAATAAACATTTTCAGTGCCAAACACATCTTTCTTCTCTGGGGCTTACGGATATCTAAATTGATTGGACAACTGATTGAAATAGAATTCTATTGTTTGGATGAGCCTCTTGCTAAAATATGACAAGGGTATGTTGTAATCCCTTCGCTAACAAAGGGTTGCCACGGAGACAAATAAAATGGTTTGGCACAGAAGGGTTTAACCGAAATTCGCTTCGACAGGACGTCACAAGCGCACACACACCGGTGGCGCGGTTGATAGAGTACTGGACTGTCAGTACGGAGGTGCGGCAGCACCTGGTTCGAATCCTGCCCAGGGCTGAAATTATTTCAGTATCGCTGCGCTTCGAGTCGTTACTCCAACTCTCGTGGGCAGGGAGTTGGGTGTGTGTGTGCGTGCGTGCGTGCGTGAAAGGTCATAGCATTACCCATAGATCGGTCATACGAGCTCTGATCTCTCTTCCGGGAGGGAAATAGCTATCGATCACGAGTCCAGTACGTGATCCAAAGACCAAGGTGAACACACACACACACACACACACACACACACACACACACACACACACACACACACACAAAACACAAACTCGTCCACATTCGGGTTCATGCAAAAGTTTACTGTACTAGTTGGCATGTAATCGGCAATCGGACAAATCGGATATTTTGCCGATTAATCGGTACCCTTTTTTCCGATTAATCAGTTTTGATATAATCGGCCGTTCTTGCTTTTATTGTTAGGCATGTCCAGTATAGTGAGAAAACCAACAGTGACAGAAAAATTAGGGAAATGTATTGGATTTAACATGTAAAAGATACTTAAACGTACTATTTCCTAGGATGTACAAGCTAAGGCCACCAGGGTATTATCTTACTCGTAATATCCATTCCTCGAACGCGTTGACCTTTGCGACTGGATATTCGAACGAGTGATGAAAAAATTTTCTTATAAGTGTAACCAATTCATTTCAAAGAATATGGAAATGCGTTGAAAGGCCTGAAGGCTCCGACACGTGGCTGATATTGCCAAAAATTTTATTAATAAATTCTATGCGACTGGAAACAACTTTGGGAATTTCCCAGGAGCGTAATTCCCCGGAGGTAAAAGGGCCTAAGAGTAAGAGGCACCTTCCTGCCTCCTGACAAAAGGAGCATACGCCAGGAGTCGCGAAACTACGACCGAAGCCGTCACTTCCGCTTAACATGTTGAGACTGTTGAGGTAGTTAAAAGGCACTACTGGTAATCGGAGAGGAGTGCGGGACTCGAACCTGCAAGATCCGCATGCATCCAACTGCGTTGCCAGCGCAATTGGTGTGTTTAATTGATGAAAAAAGACAGGATGCTAATGTATTAAGAGAGATCTTGTAATAATTATTCCTGAATGGGTTAAGAGTATATAGCTAATGACTGCTGTAAGTGTGCCTTCGAGGCATGTTTGGTTAATTAGTCTATATTGCTTTTGGTTTTATGCCAACGTTTTTGTTTTGTTATCATTTGTCTGTTTTGATTTTCATTTATTATTAGTTATATGTCAATTCATTATTATTTACTATTTACCTGTTTGTTTATTATCTAACTATACCTATGCATTTATCTATGTATTTTATTTGTTATTTATATTATTATAGTTTTTATTTATTAATTTATTATTATGATTTTTTTTTCGCATCCGACCTAGATATGGACCAAAAGGTCTCCTGTCGGCATGCTCCGCCTTTGTAATCCTTTGTAACCACTCAAAATACACGTGTTACGGTCACACAATTATGAAACAAGACGGAAGCGTATGTGTACGAGTAGATAACATAAGAACATAAGAATGAAGGAGACTGCAAGAGACCATAAGGCCTACACTAGGCAGTTCCGTATCCATCACCACCTGTCATCCCCATCCATAAATTTGTCTAATCGCTTCTTAAAACAACTGATAGTTTCAGCGCTTACTACATGGTTACTAAGGTTATTCCATTCGTCGACCACCCTATTAGTAAACCAAATCTTGCCTATTTCCTTCTTAAATCTAAATTTGTCCATTTTATAACCATTACTGCGAGTCCTGCCCTGTTGTTTTAATATGATGACCTTGTTTGCATCACCCTTGTTAAAGCCTTTGATCTACTCGATATAGAGTTTGAGACGTATACGAGAGGTTGCCTAGTTGAATGGTAGGCCTATGGCCAAAAGAGAGAGAGAGAGAGAGAGTGAGAAAGAAAGAGAGAGAGAGAGAGAGAGAGAAGCTATGGTGACACCCGGTCAATTTTCATCATATGCTCTCAAATACATGTGAATGATTATGAAGTATTATGACGTATTACCAACAATTAACCATGGTATCCAAATTCAAATCACAATGCATTATCACATATGAATAATCAACGATTGATTAATCGATATGTGCCAAAAAGGCAAGGCCTATTAATCGGTAATTGGTAATTATCTAATTTGATAATCGGTGTCCCCCTATTAAAAGCGCATGTGTATGCGCGCACACACACACACACACACACACACACACACACACACACACACACACACACGTGCACACAATGTGCACAGTACAAACACACATGTACACATACACGCGCGTGCACACAAACACACACACACACACACACACACAGGATTACAAAGGCGGAGCATGCCGACAGGAGGCCTTTTGGTCCATATATAGGTCGGATGCGAAAAGAAAATCATAATAGTAATAAATAAATGAATAAATAAAAACTATGATAATGTAAATAATAATAAAATACATAAATGAATGCATAGGTATAGTTAGATAATAAACAGGTAAATAGTAAATAATAGTAAATTGACATATAACTAATAATAGATAAGAAGCAAATAATGATAAACAGACAGACCATAACAAAACAAATGAATAAATAATATGAAATAAATGACAATCATTACAGGATCTTGCTTAGGTGTATACCTATGTACACTCGCATTCTGCGTAGACTCCGTCACCCGTGCTATTAATTAACCATAGAATGAATACGGCATAGTGCTACCATAGCACGAAATGTCTCCATTAACATGTCGCAAAAGCTCTTTCCTTACTTTTTGTCGATGTTGTTGTGTTAGAGAAAAATAACTATTATAAAGGAATAATGAGATGATCTTGTAGTGCTGCTGTCCCTCCTTTATGTATCCCTTTGAACTTATTCTTTACCATTTCTGTGACTACCTTTTCTCACTGTAATCCTCCGTCGGTGATGGTCGGTGCCATGCGTCGTAGAAAGGAAATAAAGGGGACGGACTGAGGGGGCGAGGGGTCCCACACTATTTTTTTTTTTTTTTCACAAGAAAATGAAGGTATGAGAGAGTCGTTGAGTGTGTGCGGCTGTGGTACGAATGAGAGCAGAAGGTAGCATGTTTGTGGAAAGAAAGATGTGTTATCGTTGTTTGAAACTACTGAAAGGGAAGGGTGAGCTGGAATTCGGGAACGTGGTAGGTCGGGTGATTGGAGCTGCGAGAGGGTGGTAAGTGATGAAATGTGGTGTGTGGTGAAGTGAAGTGTCTACGTTAATGTGGGCAAAGGCGAAGTTGGGAATGGAGATGTGGACATTTGTGAGTGTATATGGCCCTGGTTATAAGAAAAGTGAGGAGAGGGAAGAGCCTTTGATTTATTTGAATGTGCAGAGAGTTTTGGGGGTGATACTATACCGATATATGGAGTTGAATGGAGATATGGGGTGGCAGGAAGGAATGATGGAGAGATGTTGATGCATATTGACAGGGAAGTGATGAAAGCGAATTCACTGTTTGAGAAGAAAAGTATGAATATACATAAGCCATGGTGTTAGAAGGGAGAGTAGTCAAGATTACACTAATCTGCTATGTAGTGGTGCCAAAAAGGATGATTGGAAGAATTCTGGGTGTTTTGTGTTTAGGGAAGAGGGCAGTGGATTGTCAGATTAGTATATGGTGGAATGGAAAGTGGGAGTGGAAGTTAAGTGAAGTAGAAAGAAAAGAAATGGAGGCAGAGAGGTGGTACTTAAGATGAAAAAATGTAATGAGAAGAAAGAGAGAAAATACCAAGCAAAACTGAGATATGTAGTGGAAGGTAATGGAGAAACAGGAGTAAGCGAAGGTTGGGTTCTTAAAAAAAGGGGAAATGCTAAAGTGCTAAAGATGGTATGTGGGATGAGAATGGGAGGGAACAGGAGAGGCAGCATATGGTGAGATGAAGAAAGAGGGCGTTGGTGGCAGTATAGAAGCGAACGTATGTGGAATGGTTGCAGAGAAGAAATGGGAAAAATGGGCACTGAATAAAGATTGTAAAAACAAAACGCAAGGCGAGGGAAGCTGGTGTAATATGGGTAGGTGTTTGGCGGGCAATATTGAAAAAGAACAAAGATATGCTTTGGAAGGAATTAAAAAGACTGAGGAGAGGCGAGTCGGAAAAAGAGGGGAAGGTAAAGGGTACAGATGGACAGATGTTAATGCAAGTGAAGGTGGTGAGTGGATGTTGAGTTGAGGATGATATTTCAAGAAGTTGTTAGAAGTTGTGGAGGAAGGGGAGACTATGATCATTGCAGTGGGAAGTGCCATGAGAATGATCGTGATGGAGTAGAAACATGATAGAACTATAGGAAAATAGAGGATAGAAAGGGCATTAAAATATGAAAGGTAGTAAGGCACCTGAATTAGATGGTTGTTATGGTGAGTGACGGACAAAGGTAACAGTTATAGTGGTATGGCCAATGAAATTGCTTAATGTGCGCCCAAGGGAGGCAAGTGCACCAATGACCTGGAGGAGTGCCTGTGTACTTCCACTATACAAGCGAAAGGGGAACAGCTATTAAGTGATTTTAAAGAGATCAGTATGCTGAGTGTAGTTGGAAAGACGTTTGAGAGGGTGTTGATTGAGAGGTATAGGAGAGGGGTGGTGTGGTTGAAAGTATGTATATCAGGTTTTTGTCTAAAATGTGCGAGAAGTTAATGGCAAAGGGAAAGACTAAGGATGTATTTGAGACTTCGTAGGTTTGGAAAAGTCGTGTCAGTGTTAAAAAAAAAATCATTTTGGAATGTGTTGTGGAGGTATGGGGTAGATGGAGGTTTGATAAGGGCGGTCATAAGTTATTACTTGAGTGGTAGAATTTGTCCTAGGTTTGAGAAAGGAGAGAGAATGTTTCGGGGTGAAGGTGGGGCTACACTAGGATTGTGTAATGTCGCCATGGTTGTTCAACATGTACATGATGGTGAGAGAGGTAAACGCGATGGTGAGTGGTAGAAAGTAGGAGATGAGCCACTTGTTGGCGAATGACCCTGAGCATGTGGCCTATTGAGGATAGATTGAAGCAGTTAGTTAGAGTTTCAGAGAGTGTGTGAGAGGATAAAAACAAAAGTAGATGTGGGTAAATGTAAGGTAAGGGGATGAGAGAAGAGTGATGGTGGTGGAGTGTAGGAGGCCGGTAGATAGAGGTAGACCTCTAAGTAGATAGAGGGGTAGATGAAAAGATATGCAAATTTTATGACTTGAGTGTTTTGAAACAATGTAGGAAGTGCAGAGTTGCATATTCTCGCCTGCCGTCTCGTGTTTTGTAAACATAAGTTAGGATATCGAGAGAATGATGATATGACGAATTGTAAACATATAAGCCAGTTCCGCTTGCGACATGGAGGGTTGGAAGCGAATTTGAAGGGTGAGAGGAGTTTTAATTATTTAGTGTCACATATAGCAGGGGGTGGAGAAGTGTTAGAAGTTAGAAAAGGGAAGAAATATCTTGGAGGTGGTGGGGATTAAAAGTGTTATGAAAAATTACCTGGGAATGAACGCAGAGAAGATTTATTAAGGGGATTGTGCTTACGGTACCGTATGGAGGAATCTTGGAATTTGAAGGAGGTAGAAAGGAAGCGCCTAAATCTGTTACGAGAATGGGTAGAGTGAGAAATATTGAGATAAGGCAGAGTGCGAGGTGTAAAGAAAGCTGGCAGATAGGGTCGATCAAAGAAAGATGAGATACTTTGGATACATAGAAACATTGGGTGAAGAAAGACAAGCAAAGAAGAGTGTGGAGGGCGGAGGTGGATGGAGTGAACATAAAGGGAAGACGAAGAATGAGGTGGATGGAGGGAGTGAAGGGGACATTAAATAAAAGAAGAATTTCCGATGAACAAGGAGAGTGTAAAAGAGAAGAGTGAATAGAGAGTGGCTGTAAATGGGTGAACAAGCGACGCGCCCCAATGTGATGTTCATGTCTGCTTAAAAAATTCCATAGTGGATGAAAGACGTCGCCATATAATGGAGTGTTGGGTGTAGACCAGCTACGGCTGCCGGGACTTGCTGTGGAACTGCTGTCTCATACAGAATTGCCTTTGACTCGAACAATGTGGTATATATAAATATATACTGGATATATATATATATATATATATATATATATATATATATATGATATATAATGTATATATGTATACATATATACACACGTACACACACACACACACACATATACATATACATATACATATACATATACATATATATATACATATATATATATATATATATATATATACCAATGGCTTTTTCCCCTTACACGGGAGGTAGCCAAAAAACAAAGGCGTAGAAACCTCTCCCATCCATTCTATTCACTACATACTCCACTCACTCTCAAGAACCAGTAGTGTTCTGAATATATATATATATATATATATATATATATATATATATGTATATACATATACATACATATATATAAATATACATATATATATATATACACATACATATACATACATACATACATATATATACATACAAATATATATATACATATGTATATATATATATATATATATATATATATATATATATTGTTGTGAAGGTTGGACAGATGAGTGAAAAGGTGGTAGAGAAATACGGGTTAGAGCGAGAACACTGTATTACTGACGTTTCGCTCTAATGTTCTCGCTCTAACCCGTATTTCTCTACCACCTTTATATATATATATATATATATATATATATATATATATATATATATATATATATATATATATATATATATATATTATATATATATATGATATTTGGAAGTGAGAAGGAACTTTTGACCGGGAAGGAAGGGTTGATAAATTTTGGACACTGTTTCCTCTTCCATTGCCGTCGGTGTTTCTTCAGCCGCCCTGACTATGCATGTCTACGGAGGTAGTGATGGCATGCGATGATAGTGCAGCGTGGTCATTGTGCGTGGGTGTAGTGTGTTCTCTGTGGTTGGCGTTGTGGTATGGCTCTCTCATGTAACGTTATATGGCACTGTGCTGTGGCATTGGTGCACTTGACCGCGATGCGCTTTGTCTCTACAACGAGGAAGAGAGGAAGGAAGCCTCCATTTCTCGTTCTCTAGTTCATTGCGTCCCAGTGTTCATGGGCGGGGGAGGAGGGTAGGATAGGGTGAGGGAACTGGGAATGGGACTCGGGAGTGTGTTCGGGGCAAAGTTCCCTCGACGAAAGTGTGGGATAAGGAACGAGATAGGAGGCTGAGGGATCCCTGGAGGTAAGTATGGTGTGAAGTTGGACGGAGTATATCGGTGGTACGTAGAATGTGGTGATGGAATTTGGAACGAGGTGGTAAAACAGGGTTCTTGAATGGAAGTTGGGGATGAAGTTGGACGAAGTACACGAAGTGTGGCGAACTATTTTTTAAGGATCTGTCCATCCAGCTAGGTATAGCTGTTCGTTATTGATAGGGCTAATAGCCTTTGTATAGGAAGCCGTGTCACGGTAATGGAACTTTTAATTGGGCCTTGTGAAAGGCCCTTTTTTTAACCCCCCCTCGGGGTCGATATCACTACGGGGTTGGGGTGGGTGGGGGTGACGATAAAAGTGTTTTATTCTGTAGCATCTGCTTGGGGTAAGTGAAGCGTAGATTACCTTTCTGTGTAGAATATATATCAAAAGTGTAGTTTTACGAGTTTTAATTGGTTGTTATTTCAGAGGCGGCAAGAAAAACGTTGAAAACGGTGGTGGAGATCAAAGTATAGGGCCTCACTTGTAACTTTTGTCATACTCTAACAAAAAAAAAAAAAAAAAAAAAAAAATTAAATTAAAACATTTTCCCAAGGCAAATGATGAAATGTTAAATCTTGAGATAAATATTTTCGATAGATTTTGTGTATTTTGTATCGTACCATGTTAACCAATGTTCATTTCTACCACTCGGTTCGACTTGCACTGGACGTTTCTGTTTGTGTGTGTATGTGTGTGTGTGTGTGTGTGTGAGAGAGAGAGAGAGAGAGAGAGAGAGAGAGAGATAAAGAGCGAGACAGATAAACTGAGAAAAAGAGGAACGGAGTGAAAAGAACAAGAGAGACGATAGTGGAAAGAGAGAGACAAGGGTGAAAAAGACAAAGAGAGGAGATGGAGAGAGGGAGAAGGTGGGGTGGATGGATGAGGATTTGATGGTCGGGGGTCAGACGATTGGCTGAGTAAGACTTCCGCAGAATTGTCTTTGCCAGCCCCGACCTTACCGATTTTCAGCCGTGTACACGTCATTTCCTACCTTCATGTCGCCTCCCTTTCCTTCCCTTCCCTTCCCGTCCCTCCCTTCCCTTCTCTTCACACCCTTTCTCCCTCCTTTCACTTCCCTTCCCCTCCCCTCTCCTCCCCTCCCCTCCCCCCTCCCCACCCCTCCCCTCTTCTCCCCTCCTCACCCCTCCCCTCTTCTCCCCTCCCTTCCCCTCCTTCTTCAATTCTCTCTCCCTCCTTTCCCTCCCTCTTCATTCTCCCTCCGCGTTCCCTCACCCTCGCCTGCTCCACCGATTCCCAAGAACGAATTCCATCTCCTCTGGTACTCGCCACTTCATACCTTGGCGCACTGCACAGATGGTCCCTTAGCAAATTCTAGTGAATATTATTAGACATCCGAGAGCTTACTGAATCCTGGCGTATGCGAGGTCTCGATCGATCGGGGGCCCGGGGAGAGTGGGGGGGCGCCGCTTGATCAAGGATCGTCAGGCAACAGAGTCCACACCATGCGCTAGGGAATGGAACGGGTCGAGGCACAAACCTGTGTATATATACATACATATTTATATACATACATATATATATACATACATATATATACAGTATATATTTATTTATTTGTGTACTCGCCCTGTTTTGAGCAGCTAAGGCTCCGATCGAGGGTTGTGATCGATGGGGATCCTGTTGTTCAGGTTTGGGTCCACCCACTCAAAACTGAGTGCACTTACTTGAGTATTTGGAAAGTTCAGTGCGCCTCCTTGTATGAAAGGGGGAAAGGACTTCATCACCATAGTCGTGTGATTGTTATTCTGGCCATCAGTGTGCCATTTTACTCTGAATTCTATCCATTTTAATTCCGAACGTCTCTTTTCCATCCTATTCTGGTCGTCACTTGGTGATATTGTTCACTTGAAGGTAGTTAAAGGTACTTCATCCTTGAGACACCATTAGTCCATATTCCATCAGTTTGGCGTAGTATGCATGTCATTCCCTTGTTGCTGGTGTTGGGCGATTTTATTCAGAGAAAAGCATTATCTCGAGTGAACATTTCAACGCCATTAACTCATTGTATGTCGATAAAGGATGTAAATCCGACATAATATTTAAAGTAAAGATACTTGGGGGGGGGACGAAGACTGTAATGGAGTTGGTATACTCGGATCTTATTCGGGCTGTCGTCAGGTGTCTTTTCATCCGAAGAAAGCTTCAGGAATTCTTAATAGGCACCCCCTCCCCCCTTCCATCTCCCCCCTCCCCCTCCTCCTCCATTTCACGTGCCCCGCTGTTCCACACCCAGTCACAGAAGCGAGCCCACATTGCCTTTGAAGTCAGACGACGCTTCAACAGTAAATCATAAAAGCTAATGGTTTTCGTCTCTCTTCACGCACCTCTTTCATTTAGCCTCCCTCTTTTGCTTTCTCTTGTTTTCTCCTTCGCTTTCTCCCTCTATATATATTTCACTCACTGTCTCTCTTGCTTTCCGTCTCTCTCTTCCCCCCCTCTCTCTCTCTCTCTATATATATGTGTGTGTGTGTGTCTATCTTAATCTCTATTTTTCTTTCTCTTTTCCTCCCCTTCTCTCTTCCTGCCACTCTCTTTCCCTCCGTCGCTTCCTCCCACTCTCCCCCTCTCTCTACCTTTTCCTCCTCCCTCTCTCACTGTCCTTTTCCCACTCTCTCAATCTCTCCCTTACTCTCCCTCCCTGTCCCTTCTCTCTCTCTCTCTCTCTCTCTCTCTCTTTCTTTCTTTCTTTCTTTTAATGTGCTTCAGAGACCATTTCAGTTTTCCTTCATATATCTTGCCATTTCGAGTGATGGGACTTTCTAGTCCATAGTAGGTGAAGAGCTTTGGCATCATCCGCTCTCTTCTCTTCCATCCTCCGCGACTGCCAAGGATTTACGAGTTTGGATCCCCTTTTTTAAAGGCAGAGATCATATAAGTTAGCCTTTCAGAGGCGGTCGGATGGAAGGGGAAGGGTGAGTAGCGGAAAGGGAGGATTAGAGGAGGGGGGGGCTGGGGGGGAGAGGTGGAGGGGAAGAAGTAGAAGACGGTGTCATTGGGGAGATAGAATTGGGGAGAATGAAAAACTGTAAGAGGCAACTGTAGTTGTACGTGGGAGACTAGGGGCAGTTCGCTCTTGCTTCAGAGTGGCTGATGAACGAAGTAGCTTGGCGGTTGACAACTCTTTGCTACAGAACGGAAACCACAGAAATGCTAAGAAGAGCCATCCGGTCCCGAAGCCACGGTCAATGAGGTTAACCAAAACATGAAAACTAGCTGACAGGTAAAGTTTAGGAACATTTGTGTAAGTTGAGGTGCGACTGAGGAGGAATAGAGAGCAAACATTAGAGGTAGTAAAACAAGTCGCGGAAAATAACGACATAAAGAATAGACAAATAGACAAAGAGAAACGACATTTTAGATCGGAAACTGATGAAATGGCAGTGATGGAGAGAATAGATAAAGTTGGGGTTGGAAACCTTAGATGACGTATTCCAAAGTAGATTCTTGTTTAGTATCGGTCAAGTTAGGAATGGACGACTACTTGAAGGCAGCTTACCAGATATGTGACCAAGCTCCCAATTACTGTTGAAATTCATGTGAGAAATTGTGAACACTTTTAAGAGAAGATCGAAAAGACAAAAATGTAGGTGGAGTGATCACAGCAGTAAAGAGTGGAATTGTAGTGGATGAAGCAGGGCTGAGAATAAATGGCCAAAGGTGATAAATTTGAAGATTATAACCAGAGGAGAAAGATGGAAGAGACTTCGAGGAAGCAAATATTCCTCCTGAGGCAAGGACCTGGAACGAAGCTGAGTCCAAGAAATGTTATCGGA
This sequence comes from Oratosquilla oratoria, assembly GCF_046742065.1. Taxonomy (NCBI): domain Eukaryota; kingdom Metazoa; phylum Arthropoda; class Malacostraca; order Stomatopoda; family Squillidae; genus Oratosquilla; species Oratosquilla oratoria. Next base: position 483,562 of record NW_027467753.1, on the reverse strand, counting down.
TATAACTATGTAACTATTGATTTATAATGAAATTGAGCAAAAAGAAAATATAATCCTGATGGATTAACTTAATTGGAAAAAAAAAATTGGAGGGAAAGCACGTAGAATTGACGGCTTGTGGTGTAATACTCTGTTATATATATATAGCAATGAAAAATGCAGTGATTCAGCCATGGCAAGATCAAGAGAAGACAACACAGCACCAAGATTGGATTTACTGTTTCTCAAAGAACCCGATGTAATCGAATCTTTAAATTACTTGTGCCCCATAGGAACAAGTAATCACATGGTGCAAGAATTTCATTTGACAGATGTAGAAGTAAGAAAAGAATGACAAAGACAAGGTTGATACATTTTTTTTTTTCGTTTGAGGAAGTTCTTTGAAAAAGTAGACTGGAAGAAACTCACAAGAGCAGGGGAAACGGAAAAATGGGGAATCCTTCAAAACTTAACTTGGGCAGAGAAAAAATGTGCCAAGGGTTAGTGAAAGAAAGGTGCGAGGGGAAAAATGAGAGATGTGGCATGGGAGAAAGTGATGAAAGAAGAAACAGCAAGACACTATATATATATAATGTATATATGTATATATGTATATATATATATATATATATATATATATATATATATGTGTGTGTGTGTATATATATGTGTGTGTGTGTGTATATATATATATATATTTATATATATATATATGTATATATATATATGTATATATATATATATATGTATATATATCTGTATGTATATATATATATATATATATATATATGTATAATATATATATATATAAAATGCTGTATGTGTGTCTGTGTCTATGTTTACAAGGGGTATATATGGGTTGTATATTTTCTCTGATGCATACGTTGTTGAAAGTGATGGCTAATTGTGCATTTTATTTTCTTTCCACTTTTATATCCCTGTACCTTAGTATGATATTGTTCTCGTTGGAAAGGTTCATGACTTAATTGAAACTAATAACTTTGCCAAATCGCTATTTTGAGTCCCCGACTCTTCTTCAGTTTACGTTGTTCCTTCCACGGTGCCGGATGATACCACCAAATAACCCGGTATGACGATGAACGAATGACGTCACCTAACGGTAGCCCTCCTCTGCTGAAGTTGGAGTACGTTGCAGGACTTCAGGGATGCATGCTGGAATAAAGAAAGACTCCCTGAAAGACTGATGCGTGAGAACCTTAGTAAATAGTTGGGAAATAATGAACGGAGTCCCACAAAGTTCGGTACTAGTACCCGTTCTTGATTAATGTAAATGACATGATATGACAACAGGCTACACTGAACAACGCAAAGCTCACTTGGAGAAGAGTAGATAAAGGACATTGCAGTTTGTTACAGAAGGATCTGCACAGAATTAACAAGTGGAGATAAGTGTGGACAGTGAACTTTAATGCCAAGAGGTGCAAGGTTATAAATGAACGTAAGAACGAAAAGACCAACAATGGTTTACTTGGTGGGAAATGAAATTATTACTAGTACGGAACAGAAGGACCTGGGAATGTTGGTCTCAGATAATTTGTGATACGATAACTATGTTCACCAGATTTTTTGGCGAGACGTATAATCTGGTAACGATCATGAGAGTTGGGGTTTACCTCGTGACCGGAGAGATGATTAAAAGACTCGAGAATCTGATCATCCCACATGCCACAGTGCCATAGTCCTCACACTGAAGGAAAATATAAGACCTAGAAAATACAAGGAACAGGAACCAAAATGAATTCCACCCGAGCAGACAGACTATATAAGGAATTGTAGGAAAAGCTGGATCTTCTTTCATTAGGACGAATTAAAAAGAGAAGTGACATGCTTGCTGTGTCCAGAACAGTAAAGGGTTTAGACAAAAGTGTCTGGGAGGATTTCTGTGTTCGGGATGGGAGAGTGACAAAAAAAATAATTGAAAGTCGTCGAAGAAAACACTGTGCATGAATGATACAAATCCAAAACTTCCCATGCAGATGCATCATCTTTTGTTACGAATTGAAAAGGAAATAGATGAATAGAACTATACATTAATATAAAGCCATATTTGACTGATGAGCCGGGAGTCAAGCATTGCTTCTCCTGTATTTCTCAATTAGGTAAATACAAAGAGTGGAAGGAGGAAGGGGACACTTGTACCCCGAGATAAATGTAATAATAAAAAGCAAAATTGTCATCACCAAAAGCTACAAAAGATGTACCTCGTTCCTGTGGAAGAGTCAGATTCTTTGAAATGTAACAACTACCATCATTCAACTTTGGGAATATAACAGAGCATGTGGTAAATCCATCCTTCATCTGGTGCTATTGTAGATTATCGTCCTCAACTACCGCAATCACAAACGCCATTACTGCACCCTTGCTGCTACTGCAGTTACCTTTATATATACGCTGCCACCACCCTCACCACCACCACCCTCACCACCACCACCCTCACCACCGCCACCCTCACCACCGCCACCCTCACCACCGCCACCCTCACCACCTCCATTAGCACTGCCACTACCTCTATCACCACCTTTGCCATCACCGTCGCTACCACCATTAACACCCTCACAATCATCACCATCCTCACCACCCTCACCACCACCACCAGTAGCAGCAGGCACTCCACCACCACCGTTGTCGAACTCCAACCTCTATTAAAAGTTTCTCTTTGTCATTGTTTTTCTCTGTTGGTAATTATGTACAGCAGGAATGCGAAGTTTGCCAACAACATGGTTGTGCTCTCCTGAGGCACTACGGGGTACTGTTGACATTTGAGGGTACACAGACACGACCACAACATAACTAGGGTGGAGGACCTCTTAGAGGGCAGTCGGCGTCCTCCGTTACTTCAGTGTCGTGACCCACCGACACCACGGGCTAACCAGCAAAACAACAACAAATCAAGATACTGGCTTCCTTCCTATTCTACCGATAATACTAGTTACCATGAACCTTTGCAATATGAGAAGATATCTGTTGCAGCTGAACCTAGGAATAGGCAAAGACACTACGAGGCTGATGGCGACATTTGGAATCCGACAGTACATTCTTACTCAATAGTATGATAGTATTCCTTTCAAACCCACTACAGCCAAAAATTGTTGCCCCAGGTCTATTTTTCAGGAGACCCACAGCTCCTAGGTAACCGGCAACAGCCACCGGACGGGTCCATAAGTCACTCAAGAAAGAGATATTGTATTGTTGACAAGAAATTGTTAGTGTGGGTCATTGTAGAATAAGGTGTTCCGTATCTTCTTTGTGCTTGTTGCATAATCTGTGGTGGTTTTCTTCTTCTTCTTCTTCGTCTTCTTCTTCTTCTTCTTCTTCGTCTTCTTCTTCTTCTTCTTCTTCTTCTTCTTCTTCTTCTTCTTCTTCTTCTTCTTCTTCTTCTTCTTCTTCTTCTTCTTCTTCTTCTTCTTCTTCTTCTTCTTCTTCTTCTTCTTTCTTCTTCTTCTTCTTCTTCTTCTTCTTCTTCTTCTTCTTCTTCTTCTTCTTCTTCTTCTTCTTCTTCTTCTTCTTCTTCTTCTTCTTCTTCTTCTTCTTCTTCTTCTTCTTCTTCTTCTTCTTCTTCTTCTTCTTCTTCTTCTTCTAATTCTTCTTCTTCTTCTTCTTCTAATTCTTCTTCTTCTTCTTCTTCTAATTCTTCTTCTTCTTCTAATTCTTCTTCTTCTTCTTCTTCTAATTCTTCTTCTTCTTCTTCTAATTCTTCTTCTTCTTCTTCTAATTCTTCTTCTAATTCTTCTTCTTCTTCTAATTCTTCTTCTTCTTCTAATTCTTCTTCTTCTTCTTCTAATTCTTCTTCTTCTAATTCTTCTTCTTCTTCTAATTCTTCTTCTTCTAATTCTTCTTCTTCTTCTTCTTCTTCTTCTTCGCATTCTTCTTTTTTTTCTAATTCTTCTTCTTCTAATTTTTCTTCTTCTAATTCTTCTTCTTCTTCTTCTAATTTTTCTTCTTCTAATTCTTCTTCTTCTTCTTATTCTTCTCCTTTTTCTTCTTCTTCTTCTTCTTCTTCTTCTTTTCTTCTTCTTCTTCTTCGTCTTCTTCTTCTAATTCTTCTTCTTCTTCTAATTCTTCTTCTTCTTCTAATTCTTCTTCTTCTTCTAATTCTTCTTCTTCTTCTAATTCTTCTTCTAATTCTTCTTCTTCTTCTAATTCTTCTTCTTCTTCTAATTCTTCTTCTTCTTCTAATTCTTCTTCTTCTTCTTCTAATTCTTCTTCTTCTTCTTCTTCTTCTAATTCTTCTTCTTCTAATTCTTCTTCTTCTAATTCTTCTTCTTCTTCTTCTTCTTCTTCTTCTTCTTCTAATTCTTCTTCTTCTTCTTCTTCTAATTCTTCTTCTTCTTCTTCTTCTAATTCTTCTTCTTCTAATTCTTCTTCTTCTTCTTCTTCTAATTCTTCTTCTTCTTCTTCTAATTCTTCTTCTTCTTCTTCTAATTCTTCTTCTTCTTCTTCTAATTCTTCTTCTAATTCTTCTTCTTCTTCTTCTAATTCTTCTTCTTCTTCTAATTCTTCTTCTTCTTCTTCTAATTCTTCTTCTTCTAATTCTTCTTCTTCTTCTAATTCTTCTTCTTCTAATTCTTCTTCTTCTTCTAATTCTTCTTCTTCTTCTAATTCTTCTTCTTCTTCTAATTCTTCTTCTTCTTCTAATTCTTCTTCTTCTAATTCTTCTTCTTCTTCTAATTCTTCTTCTTCTTCTTCTTCTTCTAATTCTTCTTCTTCTTCTTCTAATTCTTCTTCTTCTAATTCTTCTTCTTCTTCTTCTAATTCTTCTTCTTCTAATTCTTCTTCTAATTCTTCTTCTAATTCTTCTTCTTCTTCTAATTCTTCTTCTTCTTCTAATTCTTCTTCTTCTTCTAATTCTTCTTCTTCTTCTAATTCTTCTTCTAATTCTTCTTCTTCTTCTAATTCTTCTTTTTCTAATTCTTCTTCTACTTCTAATTCTTCTTCTTCTTCTTCTAATTATTCTTCTTCTTCGTCTTCTTCTAATTCTTCTTCTTCTTCTAATTCTTCTTCTTCTAATTCTTCTTCTTCTTCTAATTCTTCTTCTTCTAATTCTTCTTCTTCTAATTCTTCTTCTTCTAATTCTTCTTCTTCTAATTCTTCTTCTTCTTCTAATTCTTCTTTTTCTAATTCTTCTTCTTCTTTTAATTCTTCTAATTCTTCTTCTAATTCTTCTAATTCTTCTTCTTATTCTTCTGATTCTGATTCTTCTAATTCTTCTTCTTCTTCTAATTCTTCTTCTTCTTCTAATTCTTCTTCTTCTTCTAATTCTTCTTCTTCTAATTCTTCTTCTTCTTCTAATTCTTCTTCTTCTAATTCTTCTTCTAATTCTTCTTCTTCTTCTAATTCTTCTTCTTCTTCTAATTCTTCTTCTTCTTCTTCTTCTTCTAATTCTTCTTCTTCTTCTTCTAATTCTTCTTCTTCTTCTTCTAATTCTTCTTCTTCTTCTAATTCTTCTTCTTCTTCTTCTTCTAATTCTTCTTCTTCTTCTAATTCTTCTTCTTCTTCTTCTAATTCTTCTTCTTCTTCTAATTCTTCTTCTTCTTCTTCTAATTCTTCTTCTTCTTCTTCTAATTCTTCTTCTTCTTCTTCTAATTCTTCTTCTTCTTCTTCTTCTAATTCTTCTTCTTCTTCTTCTTCTAATTCTTCTTCTTCTTCTTCTAATTCTTCTTCTTCTTCTTCTTCTAATTCTTCTTCTTCTTCTAATTCTTCTTCTTCTTCTTCTTCTAATTCTTCTTCTTCTTCTAATTCTTCTTCTTCTTCTAATTCTTCTTCTTCTTCTTCTAATTCTTCTTCTTCTTCTTCTAATTCTTCTTCTAATTCTTCTTCTTCTTCTTCTAATTCTTCTTCTTCTTCTTCTAATTCTTCTTCTTCTTCTAATTCTTCTTCTTCTAATTCTTCTTCTTCTTCTAATTCTTCTTCTTCTAATTCTTCTTCTTCTTCTAATTCTTCTTCTTCTTCTAATTCTTCTTCTTCTTCTAATTCTTCTTCTTCTAATTCTTCTTCTTCTTCTAATTCTTCTTCTTCTTCTTCTTCTTCTAATTCTTCTTCTTCTTCTTCTAATTCTTCTTCTTCTAATTCTTCTTCTTCTTCTTCTAATTCTTCTTCTAATTCTTCTTCTAATTCTTCTTCTTCTTCTAATTCTTCTTCTTCTTCTAATTCTTCTTCTTCTTCTAATTCTTCTTCTTCTTCTAATTCTTCTTCTTCTAATTCTTCTTCTTCTTCTAATTCTTCTTCTTCTTCTAATTCTTCTTCTTCTTCTAATTCTTCTTCTTCTTCTAATTCTTCTTCTTCTTCTTCTTCTTCTAATTCTTCTTCTAATTCTTCTTCTTCTTCTAATTCTTCTTCTTCTTCTAATTCTTCTTCTTCTAATTCTTCTTCTTCTAATTCTTCTTCTTCTAATTCTTCTTCTTCTTCTAATTCTTCTTCTTCTAATTCTTCTTCTTCTAATTCTTCTTCTTCTAATTCTTCTTCTAATTCTTCTAATTCTTCTTCTAATTCTTCTAATTCTTCTAATTCTTCTTCTTCTTCTAATTCTTCTTCTTCTTCTAATTCTTCTTCTTCTAATTCTTCTTCTAATTCTTCTTCTTCTTCTAATTCTTCTTCTTCTAATTATTATTCTTCTTCTAATTATTCTTCTTCTTCTAATTCTTCTTCTTCTTCTAATTATTCTTCTTCTTCTTCTTCTAATTCTTCTTCTTCTTCTTCTAATTCTTCTTCTTCTTCTTCTAATTCTTCTTCTTCTTCTAATTCTTCTTCTTCTTCTTCTTCTAATTCTTCTTCTTCTTCTAATTATTCTTCTTCTTCTTCTAATTCTTCTTCTTCTTCTAATTCTTCTTCTTCTTCTAATTCTTCTTCTTCTTCTAATTCTTCTTCTTCTTCTTCTAATTCTTCTTCTTCTAATTCTTCTTCTTCTTCTAATTCTTCTAATTCTTCTTCTTCTAATTCTTCTTCTTCTTCTAATTCTTCTTCTTCTTCTAATTCTTCTTCTTCTTCTAATTCTTCTTCTTCTAATTCTTCTTCTTCTTCTAATTCTTCTTCTTCTAATTCTTCTTCTTCTAATTCTTCTTCTTCTTCTTCTTCTTATCATTCTTCTTCTTCTAATTCTTCTTCTTCTAATTCTTCTTCTTCTTCTTATAATTCTTCTTCTTATAATTCTTCTTCTAATTATTATTCTAATTCTTCTTCTTCTTCTAATTCTTCTTCTTCTTCTAATTCTTCTTCTTCTAATTCTTCTTCTTCTTCTAATTCTTCTTCTTCTAATTCTTCTTCTTCTTCTAATTCTTCTTCTAATTCTTCTTCTTCTTCTTCTAATTCTTCTTCTTCTTCTAATTCTTCTTCTTCTTCTAATTCTTCTTCTTCTAATTCTTCTTCTTCTTCTTCTTCTAATTCTTCTTCTTCTTCTAATTCTTCTTCTTCTAATTCTTCTTCTTCTTCTAATTCTTCTTCTTCTAATTCTTCTTCTTCTAATTCTTCTTCTTCTAATTCTTCTTCTTCTAATTCTTCTTCTTCTAATTCTTCTTTTTCTAATTCTTCTTCTTCTTTTAATTCTTCTAATTCTTCTTCTAATTCTTCTAATTCTTCTTCTTATTCTTCTGATTCTGATTCTTCTAATTCTTCTTCTTCTTCTAATTCTTCTTCTTCTAATTCTTCTTCTTCTAATTCTTCTTCTTCTAATTATTCTTCTTCTTCTAATTATTATTCTTCTTCTAATTCTTCTTCTTCTTCTAATTCTTCTTCTTCTAATTCTTCTTCTTCTTCTAATTCTTCTTCTTCTTCTAATTCTTCTTCTTCTTCTAATTCTTCTTCTTCTTCTAATTCTTCTTCTTCTTCTAATTCTTCTTCTTCTTCTTCTTCTAATTCTTCTTCTTCTTCTTCTTCTTCTTCTTCTTCTTCTTCTTCTTCTTCTTCTTCTTCTTCTTCTTCTTCTTCTTCTTCTTCTTCTTCTTCTTCTTCTTCTTCTTCTTCTTCTTCTTCTTCTTCTTCTTCTTCTTCTTCTTCTTCTTCTTCTTCTTCTTCTTCTTCTTCTTCTTCTTCTTCTTCTTCTTGAGTGACCTTCACCCATGTGCTCAATTTCCAAGGAATCAAATTTTAAAAATCTGAAATGCCACGCCACGCCTTTCCATCCTTGTGTAATTTTGAATATATGTACGTTTACTTAATTGTTGTGTACGGAGGTGTAGTTGTGCCTATGGGCTCCCGTCTCTATTTCTCCGTTTCTCAAACTTTGCCTTAAATCAATTTGTATTATGTTCAGTCTTGTTCCACAAAATGACATATTTGTGGGTAGCTGTGTTTCCAGGCATCAGCGATATTTTTTACTATTTATTATTTCGTGTCATACTAAGAAGTATTTTCTATATATTTCATCCTTTTCCTGTTTAAATTGATCACATCGCCTCATCACTGCTCGTCCAATTTAGATGGTCCTAATTTTTCTAGGCTTTCTTTACATTTTGTCAGCCAAGCTTGAGATAATTTTGGTTACTCCCTTTTATATTCTCTGTATTTCTTGTATATTTTTGTGTGGTTACTACGGATATTTTTTATCTATTTATGTTTTATTGTTTATTTGTTTATTTATATTTGTTTTTGTTAATTACACCACTTCTACGTATTCCAGACTTTGAGCAAAATTTTCATCATATCTTCATATAGTGAAATGCCACTCTCCTCTTCATTAGCAGTATATAAGAATCTCCCATTCTCCATGTTTTTCCGAAGAAGATCATCCGTCATTAAGATGCGTAAATCTTTTTCTTCTTTTGCCTTTGATATTCTCTTATGTTCCACGTTTCTGCCCCATACAGTGCTGTTGGCACAATCACTCCTTCATACAGTCTCCTCTTCGCATCCATTCCCAAATGTCTATTCCTCATTACACTCTTTAAACCACCAAGGCATTTACTCGCTTCTCTCAATCTACATTCTACCTCCACCTTCACTCCACCTTTTCCTGCTACACTTGCACCCAAGTATCTAAAACTATCCACTTCCTCCAGTCGCTCTCCCTTAATGCTCACTTCCAGTCTACTGCCACTTTCACCCCTTGTACATCTCATCACCTTACTTTTACCCACATTTATCTTTAGCTTTCTTCTATCACATACTCTCCCAAACTCTGCCACCAGCTTCCTCAATCCCTCCTCTGACCCTGCCACAAGCGCAGTGTCGTCCGCAAACATAAGAGAAGAAGAGAGAAGGAGTTTGAATGTGTTTGAGATGAGGTGTCTGAGAAGTATGGTGGGGGTTACTAGGCTGGATAGAGTGAGAAATGAGGAGGTGAGGAGGAGAACAGGGGTGAAAAAGGATTTGGGAGATAGGGTTGATGAAAGAATATTAGGATGGTTTGGACACATGGAAAGAATGAGTGAAGAAAGACTAGTAAAAGAGGTATGGAAGGCAGATGTGGAGGGAGTGAACATGAGGGGACGTCCTAGGATGAGGTGGATGGATGGGGTGAAGGGGGCTTTGAGGAAGAGGGGAATGTCTGTTGAGGAAGGAAGGGAGAGGACGGAAGACAGAGGTGAGTGGAGAATGGTTGTATATGGATGATGTTGTGACTGCATGAGGAGGAATGGGCGGGGGGGTGCGGGGTGGGGTAGTATGTGTGAGTAAATTTTGACGCAGCCCGAAGGGATTTCTCCCCGTCCTCGCCTTATATGCAAAGGGGGACGGAGAGGGGGGTCGCCGATTAAATGAAGCGGCCTTGCTGTGGATGTACTGTGTCTTGCGACACTGCTTCTGACCCAGGGCGGTGGGCAGGATGCAGGGATGACCCGTCATCCAGGAGGTGCTCAGATGAGAGGGAGGGTGGGAGGGGTGTGGAGTGTATTTAGGGATGAAATGGGTGGGAGTGTTTTTATGCCTTTCCCTTTTTGGCTTTCTCCCTTGTAAGGGGGAAAAAGCCTTGGTATATGTATGTATGTATGCCTTTGATATTAATTCCTCTCCCACTTTATAACTCCTCGACGATCTCCTTGCCACGACTTGTTACCAAGATTGTGCATTTCTTTTTACTGAATTTCATCTTGTACTTGTGGCTCCATTCATAAACCTCAGCAGTTTACAATCATCTTGTCCTTTTGCTTTATTATCATGGGTTCTGCAAATAAGTTTGCGTAGTTACCATAGCATTACCCATAGATCGGACATACGAGCTCTGAGCTCTCTTCCGGGAGGGAAATAGCTGTCGATCATGAGTCCAACACGTGATCCAAAAAGACCAAGGTGAAAGGTGAAGTTACCATAGATGTGCATTAAGAACATGACTGGTGACTCCCGAGTATTTTGTGCCCCAAGTCACCTGTCTCTCTTACAAAATCAGTTATCTGTCCCGTTGTACTGTCTTCAAGACTTCTTACGTTTCCCGAAGTTCGTATTAATCGTTTGTGTACCATGTGGAAGGCCTTTCTCCCTTTCTCATAGGATACACAATCCATTCAACCTTCTCCTTCGTGTAACACATCGACCTCTCTTGAATAAATAGCGAGCAGGTTTTGGTTACACATGACTTTCCTTCTCTGAATCCGAAACGATCGTCAACAAAAAAATTCCCCTTTTCTCCAAGTAATTAATCCATCAGTCTTTAAAAAAAAAAAAAAAAAAAAAACGTACATACATTATGGCTTCTGTAGTTCAGCGGGTTCTACCTGTTTTTGCCTTTGAATATTAACACAACATTGGCAGGTGTGTGTGTATGTGTACATGGATGTGTATACGCGCGTGTATGTGTGTATGATGTACACATGTGCATACATCTAAACCTTGCTCTGATTTTGAAATACATGTATGTAATGAACATCCTTATACCAGTGCATGCACCAGCAAACACATTTTTGTGAATAGAATGCTTTGAATGTAAGAGTCTAATTTTTGGGGGCTCACAGAGAGACTTTATACGCTTGGTAACAAGAGATGAATGCCTTTATTAGAAAATGTAATTTCCAGTGTGCGTTTGTATGTTGGGACTACATAATTTAACCAATTTCATTATGTAGACTCACGTTGTAGGGCACAGGCAAATGGGAAAATTGTGGTGGATATCTATTGGATCAATGTGGATCTCACGGCCCACCCTTCCCCACCCCCTTCCACTTCTCGGAAATTGGATTTAACTAATTAAAGTAGGCTTAGTATTAGTTTTCCTTAGATGAATTAGTAAGCGTTCGCTCGGGGGCGTGACTGTATTTCTTCCCGGCATTTCGATATGCACATTCGGTTTTCTTCGTTTCATTTACGTCGTGAAGCCAACAGTGGGACTAATGTCAATCTTCTCTCTCTCTTTTCGGACAGGTGGACAAGCGCAGTGCAGAATGATTGGTTGGCCTCCTCTTCCCCGTCCACCCAAGATGCCAAGTCCAACTTGGCCCAACAGCAGCAGCAGCAGCTGCCGGCCCTCAGAGGGCACCACCAGTTCCACCAGCACCTGCACCACCAGTTCCACCTGGAGGGCAACGAGCTGCACCACATGTACAGCAGCCGCCTGGACGTGGGCCACAGCCTCAAGAGCGGCGAGGACGAGAGCGAGTTGGTCAATGACCAAAACTCGAGTCACGACAAGCTCTTGGGCGACCTCCGGTCCCATCGTCAGTCCAGGGATGAGGTAAGTGTTATCCTCTTGTGAGAATTTCGATGGAGGTTCTTGGTTGTTTGGGTCTGGCGGGAAAGGGGTTTCAGCGGCCTCGTTAATCCTTGGCTGGCTCGAAGGCATTTACCCTCAGCCCAAGGAAATAATCGGGTGATAATCAGAAAAAGTATATAGATTCTGTTAAAAAACAACAGTAAAAAAGTTAACTTTTTTCGTGAGCTCTCTTGCTTTTGAAAAGTTTTGTAGATTGTTGGATGGAGAGGGAAAAAAATAGTCCTCAAAGTCTCTTGGGAAATACGGTGATTATATTTGACCCCCCCCCCCCCCAAAAAAATAATAATAATAATGCAAAGGAAAAAAGTGTGTGGGGGGAGGAGGGTGGAGGGTTGTTTTCGTAGTCTATAGATTACAGAGTATTTTATACAGTTTGATTAAGCTAGGCTGCAGTGCCCTGAAACAGCAGTTAAGGGACTCCAATGGAGCTGAATCAAATCTGGTGGTAACCAGGAAAAACCCTTGCATTACAAACATGCCTGCCGTTTACGGGTTAAACAATCTATCTCAATCAAACTGAATAAAATACTTGGTAATAGACTACGAAAACAACCCTCCACCCCCTCCCCACACACACTTTTTTTTTTGTGTGTGTGTGTCTGTCTGTCTGTCTGTCTGTCTAGAAGACGACGGAAGGAATACCAGCAACAGCCGCGGGTGCCACTCCCGATGTTATGTCCGTACTGCGACCGACCTTTTTGAGCAAGAATAAGACTTATCAGTCACCTACGGGCTCGTAAGTGACTTTCCGCGAAGACTAACATCCTCAACCCTGAGGGATTGTCATCATATATATATATATATATATATATATATATATATATATATATATATATATATATATATATATATATAATGTATATATGTAATATACATATATATATATATATGTGTGTGTGTGTGTGTGCGTATACGTATATATATATATATATATATGTGTGTGTGTATATATAATATATATATATATATATATATTTATATATATATAATATTGAAGTAACGCGGCAAGATATTTTCTTTAAGGCATAATGAATTGTATGCAATAGCAAATTGAGCTCTAATGAGTTTCCGATGAAGATTGTCAAATTTTTTGAAGATCTTTCTTGCATGGAGAGGTAAAGAAAAAACTAAGTTGCTGATGGAAGCCATCTAATGGGTGGAACAGAATACAAGACGTTTCGCTAATCGCAGTTAGCATTTTCAGTTGTAACAAGAACAAACAAACGGGTGATTATAAAGTCAGAAAGTAAACTAGACGCCCCAGCTACGACACAAATCAGCCCCGTCATAAGCAATCTCTCCGGCCGCGACGGACTCTCAGGCCACAGTAACTGTCACCTACAGTGTCCTCTCCCAGTGGTCACAGTTCCCCCTCCCATGTATCCTTCCCCAGTATTCAAACGTGTCCTTTCCCAGTTTTAGACCAGAGTAATGGTAAATCTCTTAGTGATCTTTCCCAGTGTTTACTTTCTGACTTTATAATCACCCATTTTTCTGTTCTTGTTACAATTAAAAATGCTAACTGTTCCACCCATTAGATGGCTTCCATCGGCAACTTAGTTTGTTTTTTACCTCTCCATGCTAGAGAGATCTTCAGAAGATCTGAAAATCTTCATCGGAAACTCAACAGAGATCAATTTGCTGTTGCATACAATTCAATATAGATATATGTATGTATATGGATATAGAGGAAAATGGATAAGTATTATATGCTAGCTCCTGAATCCATAGTACTCCTTAATGAAGATAAGTTTATTGATGTTATATAAACATTGAGTGGAGTCGTACCCCGGTGTGATCGCGATCTTGCTCGATCGAGAGCCACGTTCTGTCTGAGGTCCAATCCTTTCATCTTCATGAAAGAAAATCACCGAGCCCTTGACACAACAGTCTGTAGCGTGGTTTCCTCGTATCAAAGGGCTGAAACTTCCTCCTCGGTTTTTGTCGTAGGGAAGAACAAAGGAAGTGTGACGTCTCAGGATTATGACGTCACAGGACTCGAGTGCCTTTTTTTTCTCCCTATCTCTATCTCTCTTTCTATCTCTATTTATCTATCTATATCTCTATCTCTCTCTCTCTCTCTCTCACACACACACACACACACACACACACATATATATATATATATATATATATATATTATTATTATTATTTTTTTTTTTATCGCCGCCCCACAGTGGCTGGCAACAGTCCTCAGGCCCTCAGGATCTCTGGATTATTCCCTGTGTTATATTTATACGGGGTTTCTGTCTCGCCGATGGAAAGTATTAGGAGAGCAGTCACTGGTTAAGAATTGCAGTTGAAGTTGATAGAGGTGAGGGGGTTGACAGGTTCCTAAAGAGGGGCAGCTTTCATGTCAATCTTGCAGGGCCGCCCAAAGTCATTGATCCCTGATATTATTATTCGCTTTATTTTATACGGATCAATACTCGCCAATCTCAGACAGGGCCAGGAACAGCATACCCTTCTCAAGCAAGACAAAAAGAAAGTAAACAATCACTAACAGACACCAAAATAGAAATGATAGTCACCGACCAAAAACAAACAAAGAAGAGAACATTTACTATCATAAGCATCGGGATACCATCTGCTAGGGACCAGTGACGAGCGCCAACCTGTGGTGGAACTTGAATGTGGATCGCGAAGTGATTCATCTCTGCGCCGCTCAATTTCAACCCCGTCACCTCCATCTGGAAGTGAAACGCTACGAGGTTGGAAGTCGGCCTCCGGACTAGGACTAGGATCTGTCTCCATCGGCTTAAGACGTGTTTCTTCTACGTTTCCACACGTGGAGATCGTACAGCCGGCGAATGCATCCCAATCCTATTACTTTTAGACGGTGACATAGAAACAGTCCTATGCTAGTACAGCACAGTGCAGTCCGAAGATTTTTCTCTGAGAGAATCGTGGGACGACCAGAGGACCGTTGCTAACCACTGTGGCACTTTCGGGTTTCCAGTCGGTTGAACTCAAGGCGATGATTGTTGTGACCTACCACAAAGCAAAAACATTGCAGAACAGCAACAAAAGGAAAGCAGTTGGAAGAAACACAAAGGAAAAAATAAAACGTTAACAAGTGTATATCATTAACAAGCACTTGTTCAAAGTAAATTTTGTTCCCTATAGTGAAATGCACGATAAAAATAGGCCCATTGGCTTCGCCATCCTTGTAAAACAATGATACAGAAAATGCAGTTAAAAAAAAAAAAAAAAGGCTCGGAAAAGATATCAAATAAAAGTTTAAATGCCTAAGCCATGTAGCAATAGGACCCTTGACATATTTTTTATATTTCATAGAAGCACAACAAAATCCCAACGATTTGGGAAAATTCACATCATTCTCATTGTAAAACCAAAGAAACCATCAGAAATCCCAGCATCCTATAGGCTTGTCTTCCTCCTGTCCACCCAGTCCAGACTGATGGAAAGACTGATCTCTGAAAGAACGAAGATACAACTGCCTGTCTCCCCAAATGAGCACGGTATAAAAGGACCACCATGCTCCCCCCCCAAAAAAAAAAATCATTTTACTATAAGTGTGGGTGGGATTGCACTAGAAAACGTCATGACCAGCAGTAATGAGGGGGATAGATATAAATAACGCATTTAAGAAGACCCTTGTCATATCGTGCCAACCCCCCCCCCCAAAAAAAAAAAAAAAAAAAAGTAGCGCTGAATGGACTACCGGCTCCGACGCTCGGCCTTCAAGCCAAAAATTCCATAAATCAATCAACCAAAAAAAGTAAATAAGACAATAAAAAAAGTAAAATGTAGCAAACTTCTTTGCTGCCAGAAAGTGAAGAGCATTCCAGAGCAACCGACTATCAAAGACAAAGATGGCACAGTCAGGTAATCTAGCACAACGTTTTTTTTTTTGTTTTTTGTTTTTTTTTCTCCAACCAGCGGTGGAGATGGTGGTGGTGGTGGTGGTGCTAGTAATGATTATAATGGTATGGTTGGTGGTTTTGGTGCCATTACCACCTTGCCTCACAGGATAGCAAGGATATAATGGAGGTAGAAGCTTTGGAGTGCCGGCTCAGGAAACGTTATTTTCGAATGAAAGACCAAGAATTGGACTGGTGCCATCGACAACGTCTCGCGCTGCCGCTGCCATTACCACACACCACTACCACCACTACTACTGTACTATCACTACCACCACCACTAACACTAACACCACTACCACCACTACTACTGTACTACCATCACCACTAACACTAACACCACTAACACTAACACCATTTCCACACACCACTACTGTACTACCACTACCACTAACACCGTCAACAACAACAACACCATCATAGGGCGAAGAGTCAATAAGTTAGGCTCTTTAGATACTTTATACATTATATATATATATATATATATATATATATATATATAATATATATATATATATATAAAACACACACACACACACCGACTCGGTGGCACAGTTGGTAGAGCGCTGAACTGGGAAGCAGAAGTGCTCCCAGTAGCCAGTTCGAATCCTGCCCAGGGCCGAAATTATTTCGGTATCGCTGTGCCTCGGGTCGTACTCTGACTCTCGTGGGCGGGGAGTTGGGTGTGTGTGTGTGCAAGGTCATAGCATTACCCATAGATCGGACCTACGAGCTCTGAGCTCTCTTCCAGGAGGGAAATAGCTGTCGATCACGAGTCCAACACGTGATCCAAAGACCAAGTGAATACACACACACACACACACACACACACACACACACACACATATTAGGTTAACAGCCGAACTAGTTATGGACCGAAAGGTCTCCTTTCTGGATGATCTTCCTTTGTAAACCTTTGTAACACGAGACTTGTTTAATTGAACTAAGATAATTGATAGAGTGGTCGCCGGTCTGAATGGTGACTGCAGCCGGGTGCCTAAAACACCATAGAGTAACGTGGAACACAGTAAAATGTATGAAATAAACGATAGTGATCCAGAGATTGAGCCTCACGAACTCACTCACTGTATCACGTGTATGTGTATTCACCTTGGTCTTTCGGTTCACGTGTTGGACTCGTGATCGACAGCTATTCCCCCCCCACCCCCACCCCGGAAGAGAGCTCGGAGCTCGTATGACCGATCTATGGGTAATGCTATGACCTTACACGCCCACGAGAGTTGGAGTAATGACTCGAAGCGCAGCGATACTGAAATAATTTCAGCCCTGGGCAGGATTCGAACCAGATACCGCCGTCACCCCCATGCTGACAGTCTGAGACTCTACCAACCGCGCCACCGAGTGCGTGCGTGCGCGCCCTCTTTCTTGCGTGAGCGGTTGTCGTTGTTCCATATTTAGATTTCCCTGTCGTTAGGCTGAAGTAATAGCACGACCATTCGTGCGTGTGTCATCACTGGAGTGAAATGTGTGTGGATCTGAGGCATGCATGTTTTTGCGCAGTTAAATTTTATTATTACATATGTATACAAACACACACACACACACACACACACACACACACACACACACACACACACACACACACACACACATATATATATATATATATATATATATATATGTGTGTGTGTGTGTGTGTGTGTGTGTGTGCGCGTATGTGTCTATATGTATATTTATTTATGTATGTGTTATATTCTAGGCCTGTAGGAACTATTTTCCACCTGAGAGGACCAACTGTATTTAATCCTTTCGCTGCGGTAGGTTTCCCTCAGTTGATTGAAATCACCAGGGGTCGGGGGGGGGGAGGTTAAAGTAAACGCAGAAATAATCCGCAGCGACAATCGCAGAATTATATTTATGTCGCATGACAGGTGTTGGTGCCCTGGACGCATGACGGACATGAGGTCGTTAGGCAGGATTTCTCGCATTATTTATCTTTTAACCTTTTTCACTCCGGGTGGAGGCTTCCCTCTGCTACATAACATCGCCTGACGGAAGCCTGAATCAGAGGAAAGGGACCGTCCAGCACGGGAGGGGTTCAAGGGAGGGAGGAGTATGACCCGGGCCTTTGGGAAAGAAGGGACCGAGTCGGACTCGCAATGATGAGGATCCAGGTCACTTTTTCTCAGCTGGTGGTCCATGATGACTTTTCTGGTGGTCCAAAGGACGTTTACTATATTTGATAATCAACTGGAGAATGGGCCATACATTTGTAATATTGTTTTAAGTTATCTTTGTAGAAAATATATTTCAGACTGTCTAATCTTTAAGTAATATCTCATAATTCTAAATATATTCCAAACCACAGTTTTTACTATATCATCTTTTTTTATCATTACTCAAAAAAGAAATGGTCCACGGTTTTCTTTTTAATTGAGTCGGTGGCCCGTGGCGTGATAACAAATTCAGACTCTGATTTGCCTCCTCTATCCTCCAGTCTCGCAAGGAAATGGATAAAAAAAGAAAATGGGTTTGGGGGCGTATGTGGGATGGGAGGTGAGAGGGGGTGGGGTGGAAAGTGCATTAGGGTAAACCCGGTTTTATTGGCCCGGGCAGAGCTGGACGAGATGGGATTATGCAAATACGCAGACGTTGCAAGGGACCAAGGAACCGATCCACGAAGGAGGAGATTTCATTGTCAGCTGACGAAACGGACCGTGGGACGTAAATTTTAATAATGGTTGGTGTTTAATTTTTGATAAGAACTCTTGTCTCGAGTTTCGCTTATTGGAAACCCACGACGTTCATCGGACCTTGCCATGGAGTTTTCTTCCAGTATTGAGCAGACTGATCCCCTGATTCATGCAATTCGCAGGGCGTCCCAGTACAAAAAAGTTGTGATCATGGGAGATTTTAATTATAGAAACATTGACTGGGAAATTTTGGATTTGGAAGCGACATTTTTCTTAGATGTGGTGCAGGATAATTTCCTAAAACAAATTATTACCGATCCTACTAGAAGAGAGAATACTCTGGACTTTTAACGAATAATTAGCACCTAACGAGTATATTCCATAAATAAATTTTTATTATTTTTTAATTTTCAAAAGATACATTTCATCATTTTATAGTTTATCCGTTTATTTATTTACTTTATACTTTGTGTAATTGTTTATTTAATCATTTATTCTATATTTTCTTATGGTTTTTCCAACATTATTATTACTATTTCATTTTATATTTTTATTGTTTTATTGAATTTTTATATAATGTAATTTTTGTGTTATTTTCTGTTTTTGTTTATTTTTATTGAATTCTATGTAAATTTTTATTAATATTTTTGTCTATTTCACTCTTATATTAATTTTCTGTTATTTTGTATTTTACTATATTACATGATTTTTATTTTTATTCAAATGTTTATATTATTTTTTTATTTTTATATAATAGTTTTCATATTTTAAAATTTTAAAATATTTTCAATTTTTTATTTGTTTAGTTTATTATTTTTTCTACTTTAATTTTTGTAACATATTGTATTATCTTTCGCTTTAGAAATACTTTTTATCTCTAATTTTTATTATTTCTTATTTTTCATTATCTTGTTTTTTCAATTATCATTATTATGCTTATTTATTTGAATTATTTTTGTATTTATTTTTATTGTTTTTATCTTACTGTTATTATTATTATAGATTATTGTTTTATTTTATCTTATTGTATTTATTTTTCTATTTTATTTTTTACGTTTTTAATTTTTTATGTATATATTTTTATTTAGTTTTTTCTGGGAACTTGGGCATAACAATATTATGGGCCATAATGATGGAAAGCACAGATTAATATCAATGCTAATATTTTGTGACACTTTTTGACACTAAAAATGCGAAAAGTATCTTTTTTGTTCTTTTTCATTTCCTTTTGTTCGATTGAGGCGGTGGGCTGTTCAGTAATATCCAATGTTACTACGGTGCTAACGCCCTCTGTAGCTCTGTCCTTGGATGTAGTTACAAAGCTAACTTTGAAAGGCCTGGCAGTTACAGTAGTTGTTGGGCCTCCCGTTGATGACGTAGTCCATGAAGGCGTAAAAATTTTGAAACTGAAGACGCGGGGCTGGGTAAACACGTGTTCCCTTCTCAGTGAAAGACCTCTTTGGCTCGTAATCTCTTTCACCTCTGTGGGCTCGTTTCTTGGGGTTTTTATTTGGTTCTGTTTGTACCTTTTCTGTGCTCTCATCTGAAGAAAGCTTCTTTGGAAGCGTCACTCCATCTTGTTTCTTGTTCCGTTTCTGGGCTTGCTAGGTTGTTGGTGGAAGCTTCTGCCGATGGAGTGTCAACGTTCTCCAAGAGATTCTCTTCACAGGTTTATTCAGATGAAACTTGAACCTCCTGTGGTGTCTGTAAGACCTCTTTGGCTTCTTCTTGGCCTTCCTTCTCTTGTGGGCAATCTTCTTGAAAGCACTGTCATCGAGGAGAAGGGCCTTTCACCTCGGTCAAATCTCTTCCTACTTCGAAGTCTGTAAATTCGTCTGTGGACGGTAGTAGCGTACCAAAAGTTACAGAGGAAGACGTAGCGTTTGCTAAAAAAAGTATGAAACGAGGAAAAGCACCAGGGGAAGATGGTATATCGATAGATCTGAAAGACGCAAGGAAAGAAGTTCACGTTAAATTAGCTCCGTTTTACACCCAGTGTTTAAGTCAAGAAAACGTTTCTGAATCATGGTGAAATGCTATAGTGATTTCACTTCCTTAAAAAGACAACCAGAAAGATCTTAGCATCCGAACGATTAGCTTGTAATCAAATGTATATATTGTCCAAGATTCTTACAAATAGACTTAAGTATTTTTTAGACGGAAACCAAGAGAACAAGCAAACTTTAGAAGCGGATATTCGACTATAAATCAAGTATAGACAATAAATCAACTAATCGAGAAAACGACAGAATACAGTATGCCTCTTTGTTTAGCTTATGTAGATTACGAAACGGCCTTTGTCTCGGTAGAACACACAGTAGTACTAAACTCGCTATTCAAGCAGGAGGCAAACGAACAGATCGTAAGGGTTCTAGGAAAGATTTATGCGAAAGATACCGCTGTAATTCGACTACATAAAGATTCAGAAAAGATAAAGATCGAGAAAGGGCACAAGAAGACGATACAGTATCACCCAAACTATTTACAGTTTTCCTGGAAGAGAAAGGTTTCAAGATTAATGGCGAATGTTTCAATCGCCTAAGATTTGCGTATTATATTATTCTTATTTCAGAAAGATCAGAAGACTTGCAAGATATGCGGAGTGATCTGAACAAGGAAAGTCTCAAAATAGGTTCTAAGATAAATTAGAGTAAAACCAAAATGTTCAATACGAAAATTGAAAGTAAAGATATATAATCGATGGTGAGAGTCTTGAAGTTGAAGAGTATAATGATTTAGGCCAGATTGTGAAAGTGACAATGGAATAAAAAGGCGTTTTACAATTGGTTAGAAAATGTTTGATAAAAATAAGGACATATGAGAGACTCTCTACCTTTATGTTTGAAACACAAAGTCTACAATCCCTGTTTAATGCCAGCCCTTATATACGGATGTGAAACTTGGAAACTGACAAATGCGATGGAAACAAAGCTAAGACTTACACAGAAAAGAATGGAGAGATCTATCTCCCCACTCTATATACACTCGTATATATATCTATATCTCTCTCTTCTCTCTCCCTCTTTCTCTCCTTCTTTCTTTCCTCTCTCCTTTTCCTTCCTTCACTCTCCTTCACTCTTTTCTCTCCCTCTATCTCTCCCTCCCCTCCTCTCTCCCTCCTATCTCTCTCCCTCCCATCTCTCTCCCTCCCATCTCTCTCTCTCTCTACCCCCCTCTCCCTCCTCCTCCGCCTCCATTTTTCTTTTTCCCTTTCATTCCACCCCTTTCTCTCCTCTTTCTTCCTCCCTCCCTCCCTCCCTCCCTTCCTCCCTCCCCTCCCTCCCAGTTCGCTCCCAACTTTCCTCCTTCTGTCCATATCTCCCACCCTTCTTCCCTGCCTTCCTCCCTCTGTACCTCCTTCTCTACCTCCCTCTCTCCCTACCTCCCTCTCTCTCCCTCTCTCCCTCTATCTCTCCTCTTATTATCTATTTTTTCTGCTCATCTCTTCCCCCAACATTGTACCGTACGCTGGACCACTTAGTCCCCCGCTGTGCCGGTTGATACCTCCGCCGTGTTTCATGAGACACACAAGAAACGACCTGCCCCGTCCCCGGCCTTTCTCTCTCTCTCTCTACCTCGTTACTGCTGGTCTCCTTATTCCTCCTCTTCGTTCGTACTCTTTATTACTACCTCTCATTCCCCTTCATTTCTGTTTCTCCTCCTCTCATTCTCCTCCTTTCTCCCCATCTCTCCTCCTCCCTATCTCCTCTCTTCTTCATCTTTCTTCCTCCTCTTCTCCCCTTTCCTCCTTTCTGCTCTTCTTCTCTCTTCCCAACCACCTCTCCTCTACCTCTTAGCTCTTACCTCTCTTCCTCTTTCTTCTTTTCTCCTCACTCCTCATTCCCTTGTCTTTCCCACCATCACCGTTACCCTCCTCTTCCTCCGTCTCCCACTCCTTCAACTCTTCCTCATCATCCTCTTCAACTCTTCTTCTTCCGCCTCATCAACTCTTCCTCCTCTTGTCCTTCCACTCTTCTTCCTCCTTTTGTCTCTCCTCCTCATCTTCCTGCTGCTCCTCCTCCTCTTCTCCTCGTCCTCCTTTTCCTTCTCCTCCTCCTCCTCCTACTACTACTACTACTACTACTACTACTGTTAATTCTGTATTTCTCTCTCGCATTGCATGCCCTTCTTCGTACACATCACGAATTTCATTTTTTCATGGCGGTGGTGTGGGAAGGGTGGTGAGAGAGGGCGGCTATTTTTAGGTTTTTAGTTATCGCGAAGGAGACGCTGCCTGCGTGGAGCCATTTTTGACACCTCGTCGTGGAAGATGGTGGTCGTGGTGGTGGAGGTAGAGGTGGTGATTTGATGTTCTCTTCAGAAAAAAAAGAACGATAAATATCCAGACCTGGAGGAACTGCCAGCAGATGGCTCGCCTTCAGAACGGTGACGTTCAATACCTGCCAATGTATTTGTGAACGACATACGATTGTATTGAACAGGGGAGTGGGGAAGGCTGGAATCGGGACAAGGGGGTAGGGGGGTTTAAATCCATCGCCCCCCCCCCGCCCTTTTATTTCTCGAATTCGCCTTCTTCCCCCTAAGAACGGAATCGACGGGACCTGAGTAAGTCTTTGTAGAGGACGACGCCGTATTGAAGAGGCGAAAAGGGGCACTCGACCCCTCAGAACGGTCTCAAGATGTGGCATGGCGCCAACGCGAAGCTTCTGCAAGGAACAAGGTTGTCACAGCTCTGGAGTGCTGGTTTCATACTTCGGGGTGCATATATATATATATATATATATATATTTTTTTTTTTTTTTATACGTAGGATCATTAAGATGTAGGAGACTGCAATGTTCGGAATACAAGAAGCACTTTCCAGTGTTATGTTTTATTTTAGGGTAAAATAAGACGCGAATATCGACATCATTTCCTGACTTCGAATTGTCTTTAGTCGGTAAAATGTGTGGAACAAAAGTTTATGAACGCATCATAATACATCGGAGAGCATTATTTTCTTTAAAACTGAATTCATTTATTCATACGTACAATACATACACACATTCCGAGTGGCTTTTTACCCCTTATAAGGAGGGTGGACGAGTGAAAGCCTACACCTAGCCTACACCCAACCTACACCCAGCCTACACCTACCCTACACCCAGCCTACACCTACCCTACACCCACCCCAAACCCATCCAAAAGTCATTTGCCTCAGTCCCATCGGGGACCAAGGCAACGCAGCGAAATACAACGCTTCCTTAGCATAGCCCGTCAACCATAATTGGTTTATCTCAACATTTTAATTTTTCGATATATGATGTCACACTCCTCATCCTTTGAAAAAAAAAGGATAGACATGAAAAAGAACCCATTTTGGCCGCTTCATTTCACCATCCCTTTGCAACTCACCGCTCGCTCGTATCCTGTGCATTCTCTCTTCCACTGGACAGACATTGCCATTGCGTCCAGTGCCAGCCACCTTCACCCCGTCCGTCCACTTCATTCTTAGTCTTCCTCTCACGTTCATTCCATCCACTTTGCTTTCCTCACTTGTTAATAGTCATTCCTCATGTCCTTTGTCCAACCACCTTAGCACCCTTCGATGTATCCTGTCTTACGGCTGCTCTCTCCTCATCTCCACTCTCTGCTTTACCTTAATCTTTTTCACCTGTCATAGTTGTTAGATACTTCATCTCACCCACGTTAGGTTCTTCCTTTCTGTCTCTTCGAATCTCACTTCATTGCTCCGTACAATATCTGTTTGTCGAGACTTCATTCTCCCCCAGACATTTACTTCTCTCCTTTACTCAGTAATTAGTTCACCCCAATCTCCACCCTACTGTTCACTGACTCTGTGACCATAAATACTTAAAAGCTCAGCATTTCCTTCTGCATTTTACCCAACGCGTCAACATCACTCGTTGAAAATCTTTTGAATTTATTTTTCCCACATTTGCATTCAGCTTTATCCTTTCACACACAGTTATAATTGAACGATAAATGCGTCCCATAATGGTGCAAGTGGCTGTTTCTGGACCTGCGGAGATATTCCAGGCAATGCTTCTTGCTTGGAATAGTCCGCGCCGTCCTCTTTAGTCGAGTATACGGAATCTGCGCTGTTTAAACTTGTATCTAGTTGTAACGCGGCCCCTACACGATCAATATTATTGCGCAATATTCCGTATTGTACAATATTATTGACGGTGAAGGGATGGTATTAAAGAATGACACAATATGTGGAAGATATCAGATGCACAGGCTAAACACGTGTAACTCTTTAGTACCATCCCTACACCGTCAATAATATTGTACAATACGGAATATTGCGCAATAATATTGATCTTGTAGGACCCGCTTTAGGTTCAAGCGGTTTCTCAGGTTAGGTTAGGATACGCATTTCTATGTCTTATATGCGTCAGAAAACGTCACGTGCATACTGTAAGGGGTGGAAGAAGGCCGATCGAACATTATGTTGTGGAGGATTGTCAGTCGTAACTCGCCATGGCAGCCGGAAGATGGTGTATTGTTTATATCGCAGCGGCGATTCTCTTCCCTTGATTCACCACGTTTCCAAAAGACTTTTAGAAAGGATTTACAGAGGAAGAGCATGCCGACAGGAGACCTTTTGGTCCATAAATAGGTCGGATAAAAAAGGAAATAGATAATACTGGATGATAAACAAAAAATAATTTTAATACATGACCAGTAAATACATAATCAAAAATAAACAGTAGTAAATAAATGAATAATAACAAATGAATAAATTAAATAAATGGCAGACATTACAGCATGTTGCTTAGGTGTTCATCTAAATGAATCTTAAAACTTCGAACCAAAAGAGTTGAGATTCCCAATTTAAGAGGTAAGCAACGGAATTATCTGTGTACATGGTGCGGCGGCTCGAGTCAGATTTATTTACCTAATAAGACATGGTATATTGATTTTATTCAGTTTGGAAGGAAGTTTGGAGATGGTGTGAAAACTGTAATGATAACCCATGAAAGACCAGTGTTTACTTGAGTATTTTCTTTATGAATAACTTCAAACGAGTTTGGGTGCTTGAGAGACTACATCTCTTTCACTGAGGGAGATCCGGAATAGCAAGATCAATACGGAGGGGTTTGTATAATTCAACCCCGTATGCTTACCGAAGAGGCATCGCCACTGAGGCGAACAGAAGTCCCGGCGGCGTTGAGAGCCGCCTGCCTGCCTGCCTGCCTGCCTGCCTGCCTGCCTGCCTGCCTGCCTGCCTGCCTTCGCGGTAGATACGGAAGGGATGCTGCCTGACACCCGGACACTCTTCGAGTAGGCAGATCTAGGAGGGATGTTGCAACTTGGCAGCGTCGTCCCTTTGCGGCATTTTAACTCTCTTAAGGTCTAACTTGGGAGGACCGTAACTTTCCAACATTGTAACTTAGTTACGTGGTCTGGTGAAATTTTGAAATTTTGTTAAGTATTGACCTGTTTTATCCAACAAGACCGTGTCACGAGGGACAAAGTCGAATTGGGTCTGGCGGGATCAGTGATGTCAGTTCTTGGGTATTAATAATGATAATAATAATGATAAATGTTACCTTGAATTTTACTGACCAGGTTGTATATACTGCATTCTTTTGGGCTTGTTTATGTTCCACCAACTTGTTAGCAATAAGAGAACGGGAGTAGTCACCGGTTGTCAACTCTTCTTATGTGAAAAGGAGAAATATAGTTAATGGAGAGAGAGAAAGAGAGAGAGAGAGAGAGAGAGAGAGAGATGTGGGCCGGGTCCAGAGACCTCAGGTCTCGACGAATCCTAAGGAAGTGTCTCCCTCTGACATCCCTCCTGCAGGACCACAACATCCAGGTACCAGCCATTGGTTCCCGGGCATAGATATTCGCCTCAATCCAAAAGAAGATTTCGGTGGTAGGCTACAGACTAATAATGACGTCACGGGGGATGTTAGTTGTGTGTGTTTTATGCACTCGTTCTTTTTTGGCAACTGGCGGAATTATTTAGGAGCCCCTGCTTAACAGTGCTGTTATTGTTATAGATTATACTGATATTGAAGTTTTAGACTAGTTAATATATGTATAATATGCATTCATATATATACAATACATATCACTACTGTGGTCCCCAGTCCGCTCGTAGAATCGTGACCGCTAACGCGACCTCTCGCTCTCTTTCTCTGCCTTGTGCTTCCCCTTCCAATCGTACCAATCCCCTCTCCTCATCTTTTGCAGATCCTTGGGTTATTCCCATCACTTTTGGTGTCTCCTACATAGTATTGTACCACCCGTGACACATCTCAATCGTCCACCATTCTTGTATGTAATGAATCCTGCTGCATCTTGGCCACATGTCCATTCTTAAAGAATGGGATTTGTATTCCGTTTGTTCATGCAGCTGACAACCGTTCACTTGTCCACACAGTCGCAATTAGTTGGTGTAGATTATCTTGAATTCCTTCTTCTTCTTGATATCTGAACAGTTCCCTTTTATTTTGTCTTCTCCCGTCTCTTTGTTGTTTTTTGCGACTCAAATTGATTAATCAGTTTCTACACATGGTCCTTCAGACACATTCTCATTCTCTCCATCAAATTGACATGCGTTATGATGAGTACCATTTATCATCGGTTTAAAAATTTCCTTCCCACTTTTCTTCATCGTCACTTAACAATATGTCTCCTTTCAGATCTCTAATGAAAGGAGACATTTTTTAATTATCCTGTACTGCTTTCTCGTGTTTCTTGCACCAAGGTTTCTGTTTTATCCATTTCCTTGTACATATATCGTATTGCCTCTTCCCCCATATAATTCTTTGCGTTTCACTCAGTTGGGCCATAAACGCTTGCATACATACTAATTATTGGCAGGGACGACGAACATCTCATGTGTCAGACTAAAATATATATATATATATATATATATATATATATATATGTGTGTGTGTGTGTGTGTGTGTTTGTGTGTGTGTGCAATAAAAACACTAGGAACGTGTGTTTTATAAATGCAAGGGAACCACTATAGAAAATAAACAAACGGAGCAGAGCGCTTTCGTATATTACATCTTCAGTGTAAATGACAAAGAAAGAGGGTACAGCAAACATAATATAGTATACTATATTATGGTTGCTCTACCCTCTTTCTTTGTAATTTACACTGGATGTAATATACGAAAGCGCTCTGCTCCGTTTGTTTATTTTCTAAAGTGGTTACCTTGGATATGTATATATATATATATATAGTTGAAGATTAACTAGCTCGTCCTATATATTCCCCGACGCCAACTGGAACGGTACAGAAAAAAAAAGACCATATGAAATTAAGACTACATACTGAACCATGCAAGTTGGCGTCGGGGAATAGGATGCCTTCCAGAACATTCCTTTTGAACGTCATGCATGGTACAGTTGGTAGCGTCATTGCCTTGTGGTATCCAGTCGCACAGGCAATGGTTCGAATCCCAGTGGCGGAGTTACTTAATCCATTTGTTGAAACTTCACACACACACACACACACACACACACACACATATATATATATATATATATATATATAGATATATAGATATATATGTATATATATATATATATATATATATATATATATCTTTTTCAACCACAAATCACTTTTAATTCCATGCCATCGCAATCGAGACTGAGAGTCGCTCGAAGGAGGCATCCGTTGGAAATTGAAACGTGGACGAGCCGAGGATTCGAACCCAGTTAACCCGTAACAAAGTTACAGTGACGTATTGGTTTACGTCACTGTAACTTTGTTACGGGTTAGCTGGGTTCGAATCCTCGGCTCGTCCACATTTCAATTTCTAACGGATGCCTCCTTCGAGCGACTCTCAGTCTCGATTGCGATGGCATGGAACTAAAAGTGATTTGTGGTTGAAAAAGATATTAATTGATCATTGGGAACCATTCAGTGTGTATGTGTGTATATATATATATACAGTACATATACATGTGTATGATATATATGTATATATATATATATATATACATATATACATATATATATATATATATATATATATACATATATACATATATATATATATATATATATATATATATATATATATATATGTGCGTGTGTTTTTAAAACGAGTGGAAAGACCAGTGCTGTTGCAGTCCGGGGAAGCTGATGAGCTAATCGATGGTTGAAAGTCGACGTGGGTGCTAGAAAGACCGACGGCCCAGGAGGGAGAAGGACGACTCGACTCGAGAGCGTACTCACGTAGTTCGTTTACGTACACACGTATACACGCACGTACACACGTACAACACGCACGCATACATATCTTATACTACATAATTCATTTACTGCACCCTTTCCGCTAAGATGGCGTTCCAAATTTGAATAAAATTACGTTGGTCTTCAGACCGGCTCTTTAACCTGTAGTATATCATCTTCGACTGTGCCCATCGATTTCATGCAACCCGATGGTATATAAATCGACACTCGCCATTACATCGCAGATAGCAGTCCTCTTTTTCTTCCGCCAGAGAGATGTATAAGAGAGTCGAGAACAGTTTGTGGCTTCTGTAGGGTCTGTGGGGTTCGAGTCAAAATCTTGAAGCAAATGTTATCGCGGTTCCTTATCATTTGCTTCCAATTTAATTTTCACTTAAATGCCGTTCAACTCTCATGGGTTCATCCCGTCCGCACTTTGTAATATTGTTTTATTTATTTATATATTTTTCTCCTGAAGTGATATAGCACATCTGTTTTGTATACATTTTTCTCCCTTTTTTTCTCATATGTTTTTGTCTATCTCTCGTTCCCCTTTCAGATGTTCATTGCATTTGTTCTCAAGCAATCTCGCTCGAAATGATCCTCACTTCCTTATCCTCATCTACTTCCCCATGCTGCTGCTCCTCCTCTTCCTCCTCCTCCTCCTCCTCCTCCTCCTCCTCCTCCTCCTCCAGTCGTTCATTTCCCTTCGCTGGCTCGCCTCTTCGCCACAGCCTCGTCTTCCCAGCTGGCTCTCATCTCATCACAGGGGCCTGTCCACTCTGGTATATCCTCATTAGCTGCCATAAGCCCTGAAAGCCCCGGAGGCCTCGGCCTTTCTTCTCGTCTCATTTTCTCTGTAACGTCTTCACTTCGCTCGATCTCAGCGGGGAACTGCCTACTCTTCGCTTACGTTCTCGGTCCCACGGAAATTGCTCTCTTCACTTCCCATCTCGGTCTCGCAGGGAAACGCATTTGTCGTCTCCGTCGGATCTTTCGTCGTAGGAAGGTCTCCTGTCGCAGTTATCGTCTTCGTTCACACTGGGTAGTGTAGTAACTACTTCTTTCGGATGACGCCGGTTCATTTTTATTCAGCTGAGGAGGGGAACGATTCCCGGCCTGAACAATCCAACTTTTTTCCCTTAAACTAAAAAAATCTTCTGGTGTTCCTCTTGTTCTCCGTCGATCTCTCAACGTTGTTCCATACCCGTCATCCCAAACCTTTATCCTTTCTTGTCCTCTTCTTCATCCTCCACTGTTATAGTCTTCCACCTCCTCATCTTCATCTTCCCTTCTGGGAGTCTTCCTCCTCCTCCTCCTCCTCCTCCTCCTCCTCCTCCTACTTCCTCCTCCTACTACTACTTCCTTCCTCCTCCTACTACTTCTTCCTTCCTCCTCCTACTACTACTTCCTTCCTTCTCCTCCTCCCACTTCCTTCCTCCTCTCCTCTTCCTACTTCCTTCCTCCTCATCCTTCTCCTCCTCCCACTTCCCTCCTCCTCCTCCTTCTCTTCCTCCTCCTCCTCCTCCTCCTCCTCCCACTTCCTCCTCCCACTTCCTCCTCAGGTGGGGTTGACTCTCTCTCCGCGCCAACTTTGGTCCCTGTGTCTGTTTACCTTTACCTTTAGAGACACTTTCCGTCCCATTGTCTGACGCCCGCTTAATTAGACGACGCTTTTGTCCTTCCCTGGGACCCCCAACCTCCACCCTGCCTCGCAACGCCTCGCTCCAACCTGCCTCCATTTGCTTCACTTCGCTCTGCTTCGCCATCCTAGCAAGTCCACCGGTTTCTATCTTTTCCACCCACCTTCGTCAAAACCGTTGACACCCAAGACCCCTTAACCCAACACTCCCCCACCCCTTCCTCGTCCCCTTTCTTTTACTACTTACTCACCCTTCTCTTCCTCTACCTCCTCCCCACCTCCTCCTCCTACACTACCTCCTCCTCACCCTCCTTCAACCTTTTCCATTCCTCTTCTCTTCCACCTGTTCTTTCCCTTCTTCTTCCTTCTCCTTCCGACCCCTTTCCTCTCCTTGTCTCCCCTTCCACATACGTCTCCTTCTACCCTCCTTTCTTCCTTCCCCTCTGCCTTCTACCCCCTTTTCCTCCTCTTCCTCCTCCTCCTCCTCCTCCTCCATTTCTTCCTCCCCCTCCAACTATTTTCACCCCTCTTCTGTTCCATCTCATCTTTCCTTTCCTCCTCCCTTTCTCTCTCCTCTTCCACCTTCGTCTCCTCTTTTCCCTCCTCTCTTTCTCCACTGCCTCCTCCTCCTCCACTACCTTCTCACCCTTTTTCCTCGTCCTCCTCTGTTTCCTCCTCCTCTTACTACTCCACATGCCTCTGTTGGTATTACTACTCCGCTTGTTCCTCCCCTCCTCCCACTCTCCTCAATTTCTCTTTCTCCGCCTCCCTTTCATCCTCTTCTTCCCCTTCCCTTCCTCTTCTCTTCCCTCTTCCTGCTCCTTTTACTTCTCTTCCTACTCCTCCCCCTCCTCCTCCCCTTCTGTTCCATCTCTTCTTCCTCCTCCTCCTCCTTTTACCCTCTCCTTCTTCCTCCCTTTCTCTCCCTTCTCCTTTTCCTTCTCTTCCACCCTTCCTTTTCCTCCTTCCCTCTTCTCCCTTTCCATTTCCCATCTCTCCTCCTCCTCCTCCTCCTCCTCCTCCTCCTCCTCCTCCATTCCCTCCCTCCCTCCCTCCTCCTCTTCTCCTCTTACCTCTCCTGCCATGACTACTCCAGTTTCTAACCCCCCCCCCCTTTGCTTGGCCCCTCCTACTTCTGCACCAACTCTTTCCTCCTCAACTTCTTCTTCTCCTCTACCTACTTTTCCCTTTTCTTCCTCCTCCACCTTTTTCCACTTTTTTGTCCTCAAACTTCTACTTTTCCCATTTTGCTTCTCCTCTCCTCTCCTCTCCTCGTTTTCTTTCCTCCTCCTTCGCCTCTTCTTCTCTCTTTTCGCCTCCTTTTCCTCCTCTCCCCCTTCCTCCTCCCCTTCCACCTTTCCCACCTCCTCTTCCCTTTCCCACTACTCCTCCTCCTCTTCCTCCGTTTCCTCCTCTTCCTCCTTGGCTTGTGCAGTGTGTAGAACAGCTTTTAGTGACATATAAGTGTTTAAGTCTGTCAAGTAAAGTGAATCACTCTCAAACCCAGTGGTACTCTTTTATCATTATTCTGCCATCAAGGAAGCTTTTTCATTCATCTCTTTAGAACCCCACTCTACCAAAGGGTTTGTGACCTGATACCGATATGAATGTACGAATGATATGAATGTGTGTGTGTATGTGTGTGTGTATTTACCTAGTTGTATCCTACGCCAAGGGGAGCTATGCTCGCGGTGTCTCGTGAGTGTGCGTGTGTCTGTCTGCCTGTCTGTCTGTCTGTCTGTCTGTCTTTGTGAGAGAGTAAGTGAGTGAATGAAGGGACAGATGTGCCCCAACAGGTGGTTGAAGGACCCCAGTAGTCGCTCTTCTCTCCAGTGTGCGATGGCGGAGTTCGAAATCCACCTGCTCGTGGTGGATTAAGACCACTCATAAAGTGAGTGCTGGCTGCACATTTAGTGTCTGAATTAAGCCTGTGTTTGACCATAGGAATGTCGGTAGGGTTATCAGCATCCATAAAACTCAAAGGCAAATTTGTGTTGGAATTGGAGAAACAGAGAGGGTGGGGAGAATTCTAAAGTTTTGGCTTAATCCTGTAACAGTCAAGGTGTCGTCTGCTACTTGAATCGAACAAGTCCCCGACACCAGTTGTAAATAATACATGAATGAACCCCCCTGCACACGTACGTACGAAAACGCACACACACACACACACGTACACACGTGTGCGCGCGCGCACAGACAGGCGCACGATCTTACGCACACATATATACACACATGCCAACACCCACGCACATACACACACACACACACACACACACACACACACACACACACACACACGCATACACACACACACACACACACACGTTGAATTCTTCCATTTTGTTATAAAGAGTGTGTTTATGTGTAATGAGCACTGCTTTTCTTACTGCCGGTCTACAGCCTCTTCCACCACTGCTGTATTGCATCTTTCCTTTCCTCAACCCCCAAACCCCGGTTCATTTCCTGCCCAACTCCTTCCCTCTCATCTTTGGCAATTTCTGTGGTTACGGTTCTTTAAAATATAGTAATGACCTGCCTCCGCGTAGCAGGAGGGCATGGGATGCTTGTATTTGCTGAACGTATGCGTTATGTAATAGTCAACATGTGTGGCCTTCCCCTAAGTGTGGGTATGCAAACTATGTCTGGGTTTATTGAAAACAATTTCGATGTCGACATGGCTTCATGTAGCTTTCGATCGTTCTGTGATATGAGAACGAAAGAGGGCGATGTGACTCATAAGCCCCTTCCAGTACGACTTTTTTTTTTTTTTTTTTTTTTTTTTTTTTAAGAAAATTTTGTCTCCAGTTTTACTTACTGAAAACTTACAACCCCACAGCGGCTGGCAACGATCCATGTAACCTCCCAAATATCTCTAACAGAAGAAACGTTAGTCTGTTTTCTTTGTTTTCTTAATGTGGGATGATTTATAGTACCGGCTTAGGTAGTAGAGGGTAGCGGCCACCGATTGTCAGCTCTTCTTTTGTGAAAAGATGAAGGAAGTACAGTTGAAATTAATAGAAGACCTAAGCTTGGTCCAGAGACCAAATGCCAGCCCATGTGAGCTGCACCTTTATGTTGAGATGAGGGTGTTGATGGATTTTGATCTTGCAGGACTACCTCTTGACTCTTGTTTATTAGTTCGTGCAAACCTGACCTCCCAGCTTTTGTATAATTTCAACTCTCAGACAAGTTTAAATTTGTGTTTATGATCTACATTGAGTTTGGAGGCGTTGAGACAAATGAGGTGATGTTTTATTTCTTTGCTCTCTCCGTCAAGACTCATCTTCATCTCGGATCATTCCCCGAGGAAAACTTGGGCTGGTGCCGATGATGCTATTAACTTACACATGGTGGTTGTTGCCAAAACGAGGATCTATATACAATTTATTCTCTACTGTCCACGTCTACTCTATTTCTACAATGTACAATACATGAGCTGATTATGGACATTGAGTATTTATGCATAAGTGATTTATTTACAAGCAATGGAAACGCGTATAAAAATATATTGGTCGTATGATGATTTTGCAGTTGGCAATGTCAGACGCAGGTGTCCAGACGCTCGGCCCAATTGACCGCGTGAGGTCAGACGCGCTTGGCCCAAAATGCCCGCTGTGAGGTCAAACACAATAGGTGGTCCCACGGGAGTTCTCTGGAGACGTTGGATGTTCCATCCTGTAATTAATGCGTGCGTGCGAGCGTGTGGACGCTGGGGATCTAAAGCATTGAATATTTTCTTCAACCATCTTGCAACGCGAGCAGCTGTTTTTATATTAATCGATTTTTTTTCCATACAAAAAAAATACTTTACTGTTACGTTTATAACTTTAATCTTGTTTTATTACTTTTCTTCATCCCGAAGAGAATCATTCCTATTCCTCATGTCTTGGAAAACCACGATTAGTTTATTGGAAGTCTATGAAGTTAGTACGTGTCATGAGGAAACCGCATCAGGCACTGCCCATCTTGACGAACATCTTTTGTTCCAGAGCGATGATGGCCTTGATTTCGACAACATCTCCACCGAGTTGGAGCGAGAACTTCTCGCTCTCAAGGTGCACGTGGCCCGCAGCCACGCTCTCCTTCTCCAGTACCAGGTAAGAATTCCTCTTGCAGTTTGTGTATATTCGTCTGTTTTGTATTTCATGACATGGAATTATGACTGCCCCTCCTACACTCGGACAGGCTTCGTTTTCATAGCACCAGACCAGGTATTTGCTAAACGTGACTTGTCGCAATATTGAGTGTCGTACGATGTTGCTATCTACGTAATATAACCATCGAAACCATTCAATGGGATTAAGGCGTGTGTGTCCGCCACGGCAAGACCTCGTGACCTTTATACAAACAGACAAATATTATACATGGATCTTTGATTAAGCTCAATTCACCCTCCTAACATGAAGTCCTACATGGATATATGACTGGACATGCCAACGCATGAGACGCAATAAAAGACACATGTCTACTCAGCTTGGGACACAATACTCGTACTGTCCATCACTGTCAGCCTACATACACGACCACAATATAACTGGGGTGGAGGATCTCTGGCTAGATTCCTAGGGGGCGCTCGGCTTCTTCTGTAAACTCCAGTGTCGTAATTCACTAACAGAGTAAGCAGACCAACAAGAACTACATTAACATCAGGACAAAAGCTTCCACTTTTAATTGCTACAGTGGATGATGTCTTACAGGGAGATCTCGGTGCCGTATAGCTTTTGGACTGTAGATTAACTACAGGAATTAGTGTTTATGATTCCATAGATGCTTGTAGTACCTATGAGTGAAGCCAGTTGTACAGCCTGCTCGTTTGACTTTTTGATGGTTTGGGAGAGGAGGGATTGCTCACAAGTAGATTAGTTTCACCATCAACTGTTACCATGCTCGTGTTGTGCTCTTCGCATTTGGTGCATGTGTAGAAGAAGTAAGGTGTACTACTCGCATTGCCCGTGTCTAGATCTGTCTAGATCATGTGTGAGCTTATACCCATTTAACCCCCGCATTGCCGTGTCGCGCTCTGGCGAGTCAGGAAAAAAAAGAGGGAAAAGAAAAACTTTTCAAATTTACGTTACTTGAAGAAGTATGATTTCCAATCTTAGATTTTGTATCTCTTGGTAGAGTAACTCTTTCTGCACATTTTGATACCATTTTTGTTTGGTATCTCTGCACGCATGACAAAGTAATAGGTACTATTTAGGTGACTGTAAAACCTCATCTGCGCCAAGTGGCGTCATGAAGAACAAAAGAAAATGCTAAGATAGAAAGAGTGGCTGCTTGCCATGTTCGGGCACAAAGACGAACATACAAATACATGTATACAACACACAAAGTAATACGCGCGCGCGCGCACACACACATTTATATATACACACACAGACACACGTACACACTAAATCCAAGGCAATTTGGATTTAGACGAGGACGATCATGCGTCACAAACTTAATGTGTTTCTATTCAAAGCTAATAGATGTAATACAAGAAAGAGGTGGATGGGCTGATTGAGGATTTCGAGACCCGAAAAAAGCTTTTGATAAGGTGCCACATAAAAAATTGCTAAAGAAATTAGAAACTGCATGGGGAATACAGGGCAAACTGCTGAAGTGGATGGAAGACTTCTTGCACGAAAGAAAAAAGAGTGTTGATAAGAGATAAACACACTAATTGGAATTAAGTGATTAGTGGAGTTCCACAAGGAACAGTTCTGGCCCCAATAATGTTTGCTATATATATTAATGATATGGATAAAGGAATTGAAAGTTATATGAGCTTCTTTGTGGACGATGCAAAATTGTTGAAAAAGTGAACACTGTAGAAGATTGTGAGTTGCTGCAGAGTGATCTCAAAGAAGTATGGGAATGGAGTAGGAAGTGGGAGATGGAATTCAATATTAAGAAATGTAGTATAGTGGAATTTGGAAGAAGCAAAAAAAGAATCGTGGGATCATATAAATTGGGAGAAGAAGAAATTAAAAAAGTAGAAAATGAGAAGGACCTGGGAGTCGTTATTATGAATAATATGTCCCCTGAGAAACATATAAACAACATTTTTGAAGAAACTTATAATTTAATAAGAACAATCAAAGTGGCATTTACGTACCTGAACGAAGAAATGGTGAAGAAAATACTAGTCACTTTGATAAGACCAAGATTGGAGTATGCAGCGACGACTTGGTCACCAAGTACAAAAAAAAATGTATCACAAAACATAAAAGAATACAAAGAGCAATTACGAAATGGCACCAACACTCTCAGAACTATCATATGAGGAGAGACTAGCAAAACTTGAGCTATAGACATTAGAGCAAAGAAGAGAGAGAGGGGACTTGATAACTATTTATAGAATCATGAAAGGCATAGAAACTATTGATAGAGAGGATCTAATAAAATGGGATAGTAGAGATACAAGAGGACACAGAAAGAAAATCAAGAAAGGCAGTTATAGAAGAGACATGAAAAAGAACAGCTTTCCCCACTTTCTCAAGCTAGATGAGAAAGTGGTGTGTGCAAAAACAATACACGAATTTAAAAACAGTCTTGATAAAACGAGATATTAAGACGGGACTCCACGAGCATAGTTCCCCTTCCCGTAAAATACAAATAGGTAAATACACACAAGTACCCACACGCACACACAGACACACACACACACACACACACACACACACACACACACACACACACACATACTTGGCTCAGGAATGTTTTTACAATATCTTAAATTATGCCTATTACTTTGTCAAGCGTGAAGAGATACCAAACAAAAAATGGTACCAAGATGTGCAGAGGTGCTCTACCAAGAGATCTCATAAAATCTAAGTTTGGAAATTCACACTTTAGGTGCCTTTTTTCACTCACTCGGTATATTATCACGACAGATTTCAAAGGATTATTGTATGCGCATGAAGGGCGGACCTGGATGTGAACGGAGTGTTTGAACGATCGAGACCCTCCCGACCCATTCAAGTAGAAGTTTGTCGTAATATTGTTTAGTCTTTTAAGAGTTAGAAGGCTGTCGAACCGAATAAGATATTGTCCGGCTAGAGCAAATTCGTTAGATACACTATGCTAAAGAAAGGGTTGATAAGATATTGTGTAACCCTTATCTGTTTTTTCTTCTTCTTCTTCTTCTTCTTCTTCTTCTTCTTCTTCTTCTTCTTCTTCTTCTTCTTCTTCTTCTTCTTCTTCTTCTTCTTCTTCTTCTTCTTCTTCTTCTTCTTCTTCTTCTTCTTCTTCTTCTTCTTCTTCTTCTTCTTCTTCTTCTTCTTCTTCTTCTTCTTCTTCTTCTTCTTCTTCTTCTTCTTCTTCTTCTTCTTCTTCTTCTTCTTCTTCTTCTTCTTCTTCTTCTTCTTCTTCTTCTTCTTCTTCTTCTTCTTCTTCTTCTTCTTCTTCTTCTTGTTAGTGCCTCGCCGCGCAGAAATTGCATCCGTCAAAGGATGAAATGGATAATTAAAGGTGCAAATGCAACTCTACATAGTGAACGTGTAATAAAGCACAAAGACAGTGAGGTCCCGGCGTGGTGGACATCTGAGTGAGCGAGGGCCTGCGTCCATTGGTTTTAACACATGATCAAATCACACTCCAACCAAACCACATCCAACGGTCGCCTCTCGGTGTTTTGTCCTGCCAGTATATACTAACCGAGTAGATTGCAACAGCCTACATGGTCTTTCGGGATCAATAGGAAGTTTGGATGTAGCAGTTGCATATTCATAGAAACATGATTGTACACGGATAACATTATGTAAAAATACATTCAGAATGCATGTTTGTCTAATGAAGTGATAGATTTACACAGCATTAAACAAAATGTAGTCATTCTTGTATCTGAGGCAGGCAGGCAGGCTTAGGTGACCTTAGGGTGACGGGGATTCATAAAGAGAAGTAAAATAACTTCAAGAGTTAAATGTTTCCATGTAAATATTTTTTCGTCAAAAATAATTTCACCAGCTGTGTATCCTGCCCGACCTGCTTTTTTTTATTCTTCTTCATCAGGCAGATCAGCTGCTGGCCGTAGCCTGCCTGCTTCACGTGTCAGACTATATACCTCAGTTGAAGGGTTAAGGACCAGAGGCCTGTCTAACTCAATAAAATCGCCTGGCTTAATCAGAACATAGCCGTTAGTGACCATTAGGCTTTAAAAACGATTTAACCAAGATTGTCCTTAAGACAATAGGTCTGCTTAACTGAATAAAACTGCCTGGCCTTATCCTGAACAACACTATTATTGCGAGCACTTGCCTCCAACGTGCTAAAATTGTCTTTCTTCGATTGGACCCGGCAGAGCAAGAGTCTGGGCGGAAGCAAGAGCGAGATGTCGACGCACTCTGCCCCGGCACCGAGCACGGACGTGCTGGCGGCCTCCGGTTTGAAGAACTCCGTCGTCAGCAGCAGCGCGGCCGGCGTCAGAATCTCCCGGGACTTCAGCACAGGTGAGTAGCGTCATGTTCCCGTTATCGTTCAAGAAAGGTAGGTCCCACACGCTCTTGTGCGCGCGCGCGCACGCTTTTTGTCATGGTCGTTATTCCACACTTTCATTTCCTCGTCAGAAGCCCTAGTAAAGAGAAAAAAAAATCTATTCTTATCAAACCGGTTGAAGGCTAATTATTTAAGAAGAAAAGAATAAGTTTCCACGACCAACTCCTGACATAAAGGAAGCTAACCAGTCACGCACACGAGGAGGTAATATTTGAAGAAGCACAAAAGTAGTGAATATAAACGTGGAGAAAACCTGTTGAATTTTATATATGATATGTACACGTTAGAAAAATATGTTTTGAAAAAGTTTACAAAGTATGAGAGCCACTTTGATCGAGCAGTGTGGAGATGTCATGCGATATACACCGTGTCGTCATAATAGCTAATGTTGTCCGAGTGATTTTGAATAAATATATTTAAGATGTGAGAGCTTTCGGCCGATTAAGATCAACCTTAGAGTAGAGATATCACATGAGACATTCACAGAACACTGTCGATTGAGTGGCTAAAGGTGTCTAGGATTTGGAATAGTTGAGGTCGAACCACCCGCATTCACAGGATCGGTGGTTGTGGGAGGTGTGGTCTGTAGAAAAATGAAAAGGATAGTTGTTTACAACGGCAGTTATTACAAGTGAGCGATTTACAAGAAACGTGGATAGCGCAAACATTTGTCGAGATTCGGGAGGCTTGGGTAGGTGGGGTCTGGAGTTTACCCAGTTTGTCAACAGTTTGACGCAGCCCGAAGAGATTTCTCCCCGTCTTCTCCTTTTCTGCACGGGGGGACGGAGAGGGGGGTCGCCGAATGTATGAAGCGGCCTTGCTGTGGATGTGCTGTGTCTTGCGACACTGCAACTGACCCAGGGCAGTGGACAGGATGCAGGGATGACCCGTCATCCAGGAGGTGCCAAGATAAGAGGGGGGAGGAGGGTGGAGGGGAGTGGAATATATAGGAAATGGAATGGGTGGGAGAGGTTTCTATGCCTTTTTCTTTTTGGCTACCCACCGTGTAGGGGGAAAAAGCCTTTGGTATATGTGTGGTATATGTATGTTAACAAAGTGGCGAAGGGAGTTGGAGATTTAGTAGTGGAGGTTCCTGATATTGTACGAGGGAAAATCGGAAAAGAAGCAATTTTTAATAGAAGGAAAATTACATGTAGGTGTTTGCACATGGGCGTACTATTGTTCTTATGTGTGTGTTTACTTCCAACGAGGAGTGGATTTTCTGACTACATTTTTTTTTTTTCTTAATAACAATGCAGATCAAGATATATATATATATATATATATATATATATATATATATATATATATATATATATATATATATACCATATCATTATTACACAAAATATATTACGATCGATGATAATGATTACATACATTTTACAAAGTTACAAGATGATGAAATGTCGCGCCAATTTGACGAAATTCTATAATCTTCGTCATTGTTCTAGATAATATTTGAAAAATTTAATGTAACGATACAATTTTTTTAAACTAAGTATTTGAAATTTTCTAATTAAGTTACAAGATGAAATGTCGCGCCAATCTGACGAAATTCTATAATCTTCGTCATTGTTCTAGTAATATTAGAAAAATTGAGTGTGACGATACAATTTTTTTAAACTAAGTATTTAAAAGTTTCTAATTAAGTTACAAGATGAAATGTCTCGCCAATCTGACGAAATTCTATAATCTTCGTCATTGTTCTAGTAATATTAGAAAAATTGAGTGTAACAATACAATTTTTTTAAACTAAGTATTTAAAAGTTTCTAATTAAGTTACAAGATGAAATGTCGCGCCAATCTGACGAAATTCTATAATCTTCGTCATTGTTCTAGTAATATTAGAAAAAATTAGTGTAACGATACAATTTTTTTGAACTAAGTATTTAAAAGTTTCTAATTAAGTTACAAGATGAAATGTCGCGCCAATCTGACGAAATTCTATAATCTTCGTCATTGTTCTAGTAATATTAGAAAAAATTAGTGTAACGATACAATTTTTTTGAACTAAGTATTTGGTGCAATGTGTGCTCGAATATTCTCCCGTATTCACGTTTTGATATGGATTTTCTTTTACGGAAAAATATCTTAACAATAATATGACGAAAGTGGATGAGATGAAGGCTGAAGAAGTTAAACAGTTATGTTATAGGTAAATAGAAATATTTTGACAATTTCTGTTGCCATTTCCTAACCATATGTTTCTGTACATAACTATATGTGTGGGGAGAGAGAAAGGTTGAAATTCTTTAACACGGTGAATTCAGTCTTCTGGGCTATCGTAGAGTGCACAGAAGGTGAGGTAGTTTAACACTTACTTGGGAAGGGGCTGCCTTGAACGGAATAAAATCGCCTGATGGTCAAACCCAGTGAACGTTTTAAAGGCATCTTTTAGCTGACTGTTGCTATCCATCGATGGCACTATCACTCGTCCGCCTAAGGTTCTTTGTATTTTGTGGAGAGCGTACACTGCCGACCATACCCTGTGCTTTGTACCACATTTCTGACCACTGGGGATGCTCCAGTTCGCGCCACCCTGAGGCGAACGAAGACTCTGCTATCTCCACCACGGGGAAAGTCGTGTTCCAAGGCATGTTTTTTTTTTTTTTTTTTTTTGTAGTGAAGTATCATTCCCTCAAACAAAGCCCGTGGGGAGTCTTCACTCCCAAATTTCGAGAGAGAGAGAAAAAAAAAAAAAAATATATATATATATATATATATATATATATATATGATGCCCCCCTAGGGGGGGGACTCCCCATAATGCATTAGAGCAATCGGACGGCCTTACAGTTTTGTATTTTCTGTCGGATTTTACATTTCAAATCCCTAAGTATTTCATGACTGTCAGTTTTAGTAAGTCTTGGATGTGTTCGTACCGTATGTTTGTAGTCTGACAATACAATTTTTTTTTCTTTCTTTTTTTAAATCTCCACACTGAACCTGTTTATTTGTTAACTTGATTATAAAGGAGTGTGGTAATATGATATTTTTTATGTTGAAGAGAAATAGCGAGAGGAAGATTTCCTTTTCTTTTCCTCGCCAAATACAGCAATTGCAATTACACCGACCTCACTGATGACTCGTCTTGCCCCGGAGCAATTTAGGGTTATTCTTCCACTACACTCTGAAGAGAGAGAGAGAAAAAAGAAATTGGTCTTGGATGTCAAGTATTACTAGTTTACGAATGCGGGGATGGGCATGCGCACACACACGTACACACGCATACGTGTGCACACAGACGCACACATCGTGGTTAATGATTCCGGCTCCCACGGTTGAAGCCCTGAGTTCAGGCCACGCTCCCGGCGTGAAAAGTTTTCATAAATACTATAAATTATATAAGAGAGAGAGTTTGAATGTGTTTGAGATGAGGTGCCTGAGAAGTATGATAGGGGTTACTAGGCTGGATAGAGTGAGAAATGAGGAGGTGATGAGGAGAACGGGGGTGGAAAGAGAGTTGGGAGATAGGGTTGATGAAAGAGTATTGGGATGGTTTGGACACATGGAAAGAATGAGTGAAGAAGGAATAGTAAAAGAGGTGTGGAAGGCAAAGGTGGAAGGAGTGAACATGAGGGGGCAACTAAGGATGAGAGGGATGGATGGGATGAAAGAGGCAGTGGGAAAGAGGGGAATGTCTGTTGAGGAAGGACGGGAGAAGACAGAAGATAGGGGTGAGTGGAGAATGGCTGTGTATGGATGATGCTGTGATGCATGAAAGGGAGTGGGTGGGGGATGGTGGGTGAGGGAGTATGTGTGAAAAATAAATTGACGCAG
Organism: Oratosquilla oratoria; assembly: GCF_046742065.1. NCBI lineage: Eukaryota > Metazoa > Arthropoda > Malacostraca > Stomatopoda > Squillidae > Oratosquilla > Oratosquilla oratoria. Next base: position 441,315 of record NW_027467753.1, on the reverse strand, counting down.
CCCGAAGGGATTTCTCCCCGTCTTCTCTATTTCTGTATGAGGGGACGGAGAGGGGGGTCGCCGATTTAATGAAGCGGCCTTGCTGTGGATGTGCTGTGTCTTGCGACACTACTTCTGACCCAGGGCAGTGGGCGAGATGCAGGGATGACCTGTCATCCAGGAGGAGCCAAGATAAGAGGGAGCGAAGGACGTGGATGGGAGTGGAGTATGTAGGGAAGGAATGGGTGGGAGTAGATTTTATGCCTTTGATTTTTGGCTACCTCCCATGTAAGGGAAAAAAGCCTTGGTATATGTATGTATTATTATTGTTATTGTTATCATTGGTTATAACATTAATAAACAACGCAACACACAATAGGCAAGGAAAGTGAAAAAAACGATGAATCTTGTAATCGGCTCTGGCGAACTGGCACCGCGCCACAGAAGAAAGGAAAAAGAGAAGAATCAGAATAGAGATTGAACCAGATAGAGAGCGAATAAAAACGTACTTTAATTTCGTCAGACAAGGCGATCTGACAGGTTTAAAAATAAGACCAAGATCCGAGATCTGACCGCAAGAGGCGCAGAAGAGAGAAACTGGACCGGCATTTCAAAGGATTACAAAGGCGGAGCATGCCGACAGGAGACCTTTTGGTCCATATCGTTTCTTCGTGACACTGCTCGTGCTGTGCTGCTGTTCGTGGACGGAACAGTGGCAGCAGCACGCTGCCAAGAGGAGGATGCTCCTGGATAACGTGTGATCTTAAAGAGCAGCACTTTCCTGCCTGTTCTTCAACAACCACGATAATATGATGAGACACACATGACACCATTACTGTCCCTTCTTAGCTAGTCCATGGTGTGTGTGTGTGATTGTGATTCACCATGGTCTTTGGATCACGTGTTGCACTCGTGATCGACAGCTATTTCCCTCCCGAAAGAGAGCTCTGAGCGCGTATGACCGATATATGGGTAATGCTGTGACCCTACACGCACACACTCCCCCAACTCCCCGCCCATGAGAGTTGGAGTAACGACACGAAGCGCAGCGGTAATGAAATTATTTCAGCCCTGGGCAGGATTCGAACCCAGACCGCCGTAGTGACAGTCGGGACATGATCATAGCACTAGCCATAATTGAGAGAACATAAGTCTTGAGCTCTCGTTCAGGACGGTAATCGCTGCCGATCACGAGACCATTGTGAACAACGAGCTCGTACACTTGCGCGCGATCGAACTTTATGTACATACGTTATATTGTAAACTCATCATCCTCTGGATAGGATCCTGTGGATAATCCTCTGGATAGGATCGCCAACTATCAGTCACCGAAGTCCACCCAAGTCTAAAGGAAACGGTGGGATTAGTTTACAATGGATTTGCATTGCGATGGGGGACCTTTGTGCCCATAACGGGGCCAGGGAGTAAAAAGTACACAACAAAGTCCCTTTCCCCCTTATAAAGGGGGTAGAAGAGTCCGGACACGCACTCACTTCATACATATTAAACTCCATTTAACTTTAGGGATGACATTTTTCGGCAATAGCCGGGATTCTTATTTTTCATAATTTGGTTGAAAAAAAAATTCTGCTTCAAGTTTCTCTTTCCGATTCTCCCTCTGTCGATGAATTCTGGAAAGCTGGAAAATAACTGGAAGAAAGAAAGACAGGGAGGAAAGGCAGCGGAGATAATAGACTCTTCCCCAACATTTTTATTTTGTAAAGTGTATCGTATATCACATCATAAGTTTAAGAAGAAGAATTCGTGAAAATTGCTGCTAAGAGAGTCTGGTAATGAACTCGTCCAGGCTCTCCGGATATGCTCTTTATTCTCTTTATTTTTTATATTA
>NW_027467753.1:419487-434487 GCF_046742065.1 Oratosquilla oratoria | reverse complement strand
TACAAATCCCATTATCAAACGTCCCCAATGTGTATAAGCCACACGTAACAGTGGGCTTTTACAGTATTAATGATATGAAAAATTGTTGCCTAAATGCACCTATGTCCAAAACCTGTTCCTATCATTTCTTGAGGTTCGCCTTTTTCTCCCCGTAACTATCGAGCCGAAGTTTGTTGTCCACTACTTTCAGATCGCTCTCTCTCTCCACGCCCAGTAACCTAATGTAACCCAGCACTGCATCATATCTTGCTCATTTTATAATTTTAGTTTATGGTTGGTCGATTTTAATCCTAATCCTTTTGTCGTTTCTTTTAAAAGTATGTACATTCTCATCGAGTTCCTGCCTAATTGCTAAGCAGGCCTACACTATGGGCATATGCCAATTTATCATTACTATAAATGTCTTATTGTATGCTCCAAATTGGATATGTCTTTGCGTCTACACCAGTTTTAGGTTCTGTTCACACACACACCTATATTTAAACTGTAAAAATCAGACTCTGGCTTTGGAGCACATGGTGCAAGGCGGTGAAGTCCCGTAGACTGGGAACCGAAGTTTCTCTGGCTTGGAGAGAAACTGCTGCAGGAACTGGGGTGAACGAGAGGAAGTTGCTCGTATGCAAAGTCATTTTAGAGTTTTTGACAACTTTTGACGTTTATTCACATCATGAGGATTGTAACTGTGTGTATGCATGTGCGTGTACACACACACACACACACACGGTGGCGCGGTTGGTAGAGTCCCAGACTGTCACTACGGCGGTCCGGGTTCGAATCCTGCCCAGGGCTGAAAATAATTTCAGTATCGCTGTGCTTCGAGTCGTTACTCCAACTCTCGTGGGCGGGAAGTTGGGTGTGTGTGTGCGTGTCATACAAGCTCTGAGCTCTCTTCCGGGAAGGAAATAGCTGTCGATCACGAGTCCAACACGTGATCCAAAGACCAATGAATCTCTCTCTCACACACACACACACACACACACACACACACACACACACACACACACACACACACAGGAGGGGAGGTGGACAGTACAATGAAAATGTATTGCAAGAGGTGTGATGTATAGGAGATACCAGTCGGCGGGTAATATCACATTGAGATATTGTACCAGCTACACCCTTTGAAAGTATCACTGTATAGAAATGGTCTTTCTTTCATAGTTAAAGGATTATTATTAATTTTATTTTATTTTATATTTTTTTGCTATTTTGGCGGCAGTCAGAGTGGAGGCATAAATCGTCGCTCGGAGTGAAACGGTTAATGAAATTAATATAGATAAAAACCGGTTTGTTTAAATTTGCATTCTGAAGAGATTAAGCGATATTGAGCATAATTGTTGAAATGAAAATTATTCGAGTTTATATCAAGCCGTGTAAATGAGGCTGCTACACTACTGATGACTTTAGGATGCGTGTCACATCGCCAAGCTGTAAAGGCCACCGATTGTGTCACATAATTTCTTGGGCGCCAAACTTGCAGCAATAGACGTCGTCATTGAACGTAGACGGTGATACTGATGTACGAGCGGACCTGGGCGCTGCCTGCTGCTCTGGAGTGCGAGAGTCGTGGGCTAATTGTTCCCATTTTAGCGAAGGTACCATTGCTCATGGAAATGTAGCCATCTGCATGCAAATTTGCTGTCAGAATCTTGGGGGATTCTCGTGCGATTTATCCTTGGCGGTTAGTGACCTGGTCGCAGTTCTTCTCTTTGCTTTTCTTCCTCCTCTTTTTTACTTCTTCATCCATCCTTTCTTTCCTTCCTCTTCGACCACCTCCTATTACTACTACTACACTCCTGCTGCTACTATTAGTAACCCATTATCTTATGGGGCACTAACAGTAAAAGATCAAATTTGCGCCAAGAAATACCTGTTATAATTCAAGAAGATATTCATTTGTAGAGAAATTGTATAGAATGTACAGTGTACAGATATTAACAGAGAATTGACTTAGAATGTCGAAATACGTGTATCGGCGGCATATGTATTGTTATCCTTTTGTCTGTGTATCGTTACCGCTCTCAGCGATGTCAAGGGTTTTCGAGTATCCGCGCCGACCCGCTCTGACCTGAGCCTTGTCTTCGGCCACGCTCGGGTCAATCTGTGCCGCAATCTGTATCCTTATGACCCATGTAGGTCTTGGTCTATCTCTTCTTGTTTCTTCTGACCTCCAGCGCACAGTCTGTCGTAGTATTGTGTCTAGATGGGTGCGTAGAACGTGCATCGACCATCTCCATCTATTTCTTTTCAAACATTCATCGATGTATGTAAAGTCGGTTGCCTCAGTGTACTATCATTTCTTGTACGATTTTGTTAGTTGATGCCTAAAATCTTCACCAGTTCATTGATCTTAAAAACACGAAGACGTCTGCATATACTTTCATTGTCATGGTTGACAAACCCAATATGTAAACAAGTACACGCACGGTGTCGAGCGTCGACATTTAAGTAGTCGAGGAGAAACCAATTCATCAGCAGCTATCTTGCCTGAAGCGATGCTGATGCATTCCTCCATTGTATGCATTCAGAGCCAGGGTATTTCATGACTGGCTGTATACAAAAGGAGGAATGTATCTGTATTACTTCAGGCGAGATAGCTGAACTGATGAATTGGTTTCTCGTCGGGTGATTAAGTGTCGATGCTCGCCACTGTACATGTGCTTATTTGTTTGATTGTATGTTTGTTTTAAGGTGGTCGAAGGCACATTGTGTGTGTATATGTAATGTATATGTGTGTTTGTGTGTGTGTATGTATGTATGTATGTATATATATATATACATATATATATGTATATATATATTTATGTATATATATATATGTATATATATATAATATATATGTATGTATATATATGTATAACACACACACACACACACACACACACACACACACACACACACACACACACACACACACAAAATAAGAGTTACAAAGTATGAGCTTAAAAGACGCACACACACACACACACACACACACACACACACACACACACACACACACACACACACACACACACACACACACACACACACACACACACACACACACACACACACAAAATAAGGGTTACAAAGTATGAGCTTAAAAGCCGCACACATACACACACACACACACACACACACACACACACACACACACACACACACACACAAAATAAGGGTTACAAAGTATGAGCTTAAAAGCCGCACATCTCGTGGACTTATAAACTATCTCCTGCGGAGGGCTAATTGAACCTGTGGTCCAAAACTAAAGCGAGTAATGATGGTAAAGCATTTATTGGTACCCTACCATGTCAGGTTTATATCACAGAACATTTGGCGATTTTTAAATGAACTGAATTTAAAATATATTTTGAATTCGCAAAGTTCTGGCATTTGAATTCATCTTAAATGAAAAACTTATAAGTTTCTAAAAAAAATTTTTTTTATTCTTTTAGAATTAAAAATTTCAACTGTTAGCTTATAATAAATCCTCATCTAGACCTGATCCCAATGCTGGAAATTCAAGAATCAAATTAAATGTAAGCTTTCAGTCCCGGGACCATCCGAATTGGAAACACTTTGTATATTCCTGACGTTTCGAATCTTGCACGAGGATCGTCTTCAGGCGAATTAGAAAATGGGATCAAACGGGTCAGACCACCCGTTTTCACAAGATAGATTTTTGTGGGAAGGGAATAGTCTGTAAGAAAATAAAGGGTTAACGGAGTGTAAAAGCCGCCATTGCCAATGACCGCGTTAGTAAGAGTTCTTTATTTTCGCAGCTTTCGAGGCAAGGGGAAGAGGAAGAGGACGGGGCGTAGACTGACGCTGGTAGATTTACCAACAGAGATGCAGAAACATTTTTCTTTTTTCAGTGAGATGTGAACTGAAGTGAGAAAATGTAGTTTTAAAGGAAATCGGAAATTAAGTGAAATTTACTAGAGAAAAAAGGATGTGTATATGGTCTAAGCTTGTGTGCGTGATATTGATCGTGTGTGTGTGTGTGTGTTCCAACAAAGAGTTGAATTCACTTTTTACGTAGACATTGAGTGCATTCAAATGCATAGATAATTGTCATAATTGCAAATTAATTATTGGGTGCAAATAAAATATCCAACATGGATACGAATGTCCAAGCCGACCAATGTAGGAAGTTATTTTGACCATAAGCTTTACCAATGAACTTCATTTTCCGAGAATCACTTATAAAATTAGGAAAATTGTGGGGCAGTACTAGCTGCGACATATTGTAGTTAGCCAAGGTCTACCAAGATTGGCAAAAGTAAACAACTTAGACGCGACTTTTAGCGGAAGGAAGGCGCAAAAGACCAGCGATTTGAACGGTGAGGTTTGGATGTTATGTGTCGTATCAGATGATCGTGTTTGGTGTATATTCTTTCAAGATGTATAGAATGTTTGTGTTGTACGAGTAGACGGATGGTTACAGCCTGGTAAAGTGATTTAGAGGTTGTGAAGTAGCTTCATTTCAAACTCGTGATGAAGCGGGCTATAACACTCTGAACTTTCTGATGTTTGTGGGTGTGTCATCTGGCTCGGTTACGAAGATTGACAGAGTAGTCTGACTAGCGTAAGGTACAGTTCGACATTTTGTGGGCAGTGTTGTGGCACTGAAGTGTTTTAGGTTGCTCATCGCAGTTTGGAAAACTATATATATTTTTACCAGTTTCATATTTGTATCTTTTGAACTTTTCATGAACTTGATACTCTCCTATTCCAATTCAAGAATTATTCTGTGTCAACTTTGTCCTCCCACTTGTCGATCATTTAACGATGAATGAGCTGGTGTCTCAAATCTCCTCATGCGACGCTGTAAGCTAGGAATCGTTTTGATTGCTTTTCATTGTGTTCTCTCTATCTTGCTTATAACGTTCAACGTGTGGTGAGCACCACTGCTACGTATTGAAATTTATAACGGATTAGGGTTTCTGATTTTCACCTTCATTGTAGTGAAAGGCTACCTTTATATTCTTCAACAATCCTTACGTGGTCCCCATAATCTGACTGATATATTTGTCACATGACAGGTTATCCCCAATCAACACTCCCAGTTTTTTTCTCTTCATTCATCTCTGTAATTATATAACCTCTAGTGAGTAATTCAACGATGGTCTTGTTAAGCTAGAACCCATTTCCAGTACTTTGTATTTTCTGGCTTTGAATTTTATTTTCCACTCTTGGGCCCAGGCACATATGGCATATAATTTTTTGTAAAATTTTGCAGTCATCACCATCACTCAGTCTTCCCATGATATTTGCATCATCTGTGATAATTTTAATGCACCAGCCATATTGCCATTTACGTAGACAAGGAATATTACAGGAACTAGTACTGACTTTTGTAGGATTTACTGCTATACATGCAGGAAAATATCTTTCATTACCGCCCTCGCGTACCTGTACTTTAAGAACCTTTTTGACCATTCAAGAAGTTTAACTAGTATTCCAAAAATATGCTCCAGTTTCCATAGTAGATGGTTGTGAGGGACGCTGTCGAAGGCCTTCTGTAGATCTACGTACAATCCACCTAATCTTCTTTCTCTACAACACATCAGTCACTCTTGAATATCTGAAAATGTGTTTGTGTGCATGTGAGAGAGAGAAAACGGAAGGGGGGTTCACTATGGAATTAGACTACGTGCTAGACTTGTGATCGATTGCATTTACCCTGGGGTCGAGTCTTGTGAACTAGTTTGTGTGTGTGTGTGTGTTTACGCGCGCGCGCATTTCCGCGCTTACCTAGTTGTAGTCAGTTATACAATAATAAATCTGTGCTCATAGGGCCCCGTCTCTTCATTTCCAATTTTTTTTATGAATTAATGTTGTCTGCCTGGATTGTTATGTTGTCCAATTTATTGCACAAATGAACGCATATATGCTGAAATATGTATTCCTTAACATTCTTCAAACATTCCGTCTATTTATTTATTTATTTATTTTGTTTTTATTTATTCATTTGTTTGATTATTTTTATGCTCATGGTGTTTCCTTATTCCATACTAGTAGATTCTCATTGTAGTTAATTTTCTCACTCTTCGCTATCTAAAGATAGCTGTTATATCACGTCTCTCATATCTCTTCCAGTGTGGGTAATCCCCGTTTATCTACCCACATAATATGAGTTCCCCGTCACTGCTCTTTACGTATTATGTAAAGACCTGCAACGGTTAACTGTTTGTGGTGGTCAAGCAAGATACACAGTAAAGTTGACCATTTCCGAAACCCGCCAACTCCCATACCCACATAGGAAGTGCAGCCCCGAAGGGTTGACACTCGCTCCCCGGACTGGGTACAAGATCTCCGCATCAGCTTCAGTTGTATCTCTTACACCTGGGGAGGTGACCTACAACTGGCGACGGCTCCCTTACAACTTTGAGACGGTGACATAGGTCCACATCAGCACAACAAAGACACAAAATTTCTTCACAGAGAAGACCTGTTGGGGGGCGTGAGGACCGTTACCAACCGTTGTGGGGCTGCGGGTTCTCCACTTACTAAGACTCGGGGGCTACAGTACTCGTGTGATTTGTCAGCTGGGATAGGGGTATTTTTAGTTTCTTATTTTCTTTAATTTTCATACATATTTGTTTTGTGAAATGTCCTTATGTTCAGTAACAGTATGTCTCTCCCGTCATTCACTTGATATATTCTCGCTGTGTGTGTGTGTGTGAGAGAGAGAGAGAGAGAGAGTGAGTGATTCACCATGGTCTTAGATCACGTGTTAAACTCGTGATCGACGGTTTTTAACCTCCGGGAAAAGAGCTCAGAGCTCGTATATAACCGATCTGTGTGTGTGTGTGTGTGTGTGTGCGTGTGAGTGCATGTTTCTAACCGTGCAGTGTTTGACACTGTTGTCAAACATTGTTGTGCCACAGTGTTTGGCAATCTGAAATGTGCCAAGACTACTTGCTAGAGCAGAATATAATACAGGTAAGCGAACACCTGGTGCAAGCGCCTGCAAGCTGCATTGAACGTAGTAACTACTGACACCTGTTGGTACCTTGCAACTTTTAATTGATAATTAGCTATGTTCAGCAACTCGAAAACGTACGTCACTTGTTACATAATAGAACATAGTGAGTCCTGGTTTTTGTGACCACCAGGCTTCCCATAGGTGGTAGGGGTGTCCATACACAGCAGACGAGTCTATTCTGTAGATTTAAATTGCAGTTGTTCTGTAGTGAGTGGTCACCCACTACTACTTTTGGTTGTGTAGGATCAGATTTATAATAGTGTTCGAAGCTGCACATTCGGAACTGTCACCATGTGTGTGTGTGTGTACTTAGAGCGGTGGCACATATGTGTGAGTGTGTTCGTTTGTGCAGGAGCGTGTTTGTACTTGGAGCAAAGCGAGGGACTCGGGAGTCGACAGGCTCGACCCGTCAGTGTAAGGCGGACCGCAACGCCGCCGAGACGTGGGTTGCCTACGTGTGTGGTGTACGCGCATGCGCGCCGATATTTTATGTGTGCAGCGCCGACCAACGCCAGTAAAGAACCTGCCGTAGTCCTTCCCTTGCATTAAACGTTCCTCTTTTTTCTCGCTGATTTGTAAATGACCCCGAAACTGCAGTGGTTTGGACACAGAAGTCGTTGTTGGTCTTTTTTTTTTTTTTTTTTTTTCTACTTTTTTATTGGGCTTTCGAAGACCCCGATCTCGCGACGGCGGGAGTGACAACGCGGACATTGCAATTACATTTTCTATACCCGAAACCGTCAGAGCATTAATTTCTTGACGGCGTTGTTTTCAGAACAGGAAGCCCACATTGTTACCAGACCACCAGCCCAGGTACTTAGAGCCGTAAGCAGTCAGTAGCTGGGTTAGTTGCTGCAACAATAATTTCAGCTGCTGCAATCTAGGACCAATTAACTCGAGTTAAGAAATTTATTATCAAAACCAGTTGGCACATTTAAAGAAATTTATTACAGTCGATTAATTTCTGCAAAGAATTTCATACATATAATGTACTGTGTGTGTGTGTATATATATATACAGTGTATATATATATATATATATAATATAATGTGTGTGTGTGTATATATATATAGTATAATGTAATATGATATAAATATACACTCTTTTCAAGCATTGAATAAATGTGGTTATCACTTCATCATTAATAAAACTCAGTTGAAATTATATGAACTTAAACTCGTATCCACTGTATAATTAGCGAACATAATCTTATTTCAGACTGTAATAGAATTTAAAAAAGAAAACTATTTCAAATGTGCTTAACTAAGTTATCACTCGTAACTACGCCGTCTCAAATAAGAGAGTTCTCAATGGAATGGATATTAAGGTAGATGAAAATGTAATTGCAGTGGTGTGTACCCCAAAATCGTATGCAAATTACAGATTCCACTCCATAGATTAATTTCGTAGTCCTGCGCGTCGCAAGTCGGTCTGTCGCGTCTTGTTTTGTTGACCTCCTTGGGTATGTTAGCATCTTGCAGTGCACATGAGTCGAACTCTTTGCGTTCCTCTCGGGTGGACGTCGGGTTAGGTCGTGTGACCCGCGGACAAAGTGACCGGGGACCGTGAGCAGAGCAAAGGATGTCCACGATCGAATTCAGCAAGTCTTAGTGAGATTGTACCCTTCTTAACAAACCTTGTGAACCTTGGTCATATCGATACCATTAAATGCATAAGGGCGTACAAGAATTATTCTCAAAGTTGAACGCCATACAAATCAGGATTGTACTGTCGTCATAGGCTCGGAAAGTGGAAAAAAAGGGGCCAAGTGTTTGTTGTTTATACATATTCTAAAATGTTGTCACCTTCGTAGGTGTGTGCGAGTGTTTTTTTCCGTGAAATCCTCGTGACGTCTTGTGTGAAAACCCGACCTGTGGCTTTGTGGTTATTTGTTGGACAGAACTGCCGCCCCCCTTTCCTCCTCCCCCCCTCCCCAAGACTCCCTCCCGCATTATGCGGCGACTTCATCGAGGACCTCTGCGGAGTCCCAATCGTGCTTAGCAGATCGTTTCCAAGACTCTCGTCGTTCACCCAGGTAAAGATGAACTCGCCTTTGCTTTGTTTACTAATTCCTCTAATGCCATGGCGCCACTGCGGCTCCTCGATTAACCAGTCAAAATGTGGATATTTCTGCCAGCTAAACGCAATCGTGTGGTGCTACTAGGAAATAAGGTGTAAACTGCGGCGACATTTCGCATTGTGTATTGTATTGTCGATTAAACCTTTAATCCATCGAGGAGTGTTTGTTGTTCCTCCCAGATGAATTAATAAAATCACCGGGGATTAGCAAAGAATGGAACTCGAAAGTATGATGGCAGTTCTCAACAGACGAAGCCATTGAGGAGTGAATGTCCCTTCCAGATGATGAATAGGATCGTCGGATTGACACAGGGAGCACTCCAAAGTGCCACGACACTGGTCGGTGTTTGAGGTCACCTTGGGTCAGCTATGACCGTGTGTACAAATGCTCGTTACAGTATTGAAGCGGTTGCACGCCCCTTACACAGTCGATATTGACATAGTAGATTGACCCAGTGTTATTGCCTCCCTCTGTATGGCTCCATTAATACTACCCCCTGCGCCGTCAATAACAATATTTTGCAATACGGATCATTGCGCAGTGTTATTGATCGTGTAGAAGCCACCTTAACGACATCCGTTATTATTGTTGTTGAGGTTCCATTAATACTACCTCCCCTGCGCCGTCAATAACAACATTTTGCAATACGGATCATTACGCAGTGTTATTGATCGTGTAGAGGCCACTTTAACGACATCCATTATTATTGTTGTTGATGTTTACTCAGCGCTGTTGTTCCACCACCTACGTGGCGCCATTGCACTGTCAAAAATATTGTGCAGGATGGAGTGTTGCGTATTGTTATTGATCGTATAGAGACTGGGACCACCACCACTTGAACGTCCTCCTCTGATCTCGATGAGGGTAATCGTGGTGTACTGTGTCCAGTCGAACTCTTGACACGCGTCTCCACGTTCGATCTTCTTTTGTTCCTTCGTTGACACCTTCGGCTTCCTATTGGAGTCTGTAATCCTTCCTCCACCGAGAAAGTGCCACGGAGATGAACGAAATAGCCCGGCGGTGGTCGGAACAAGAGAAAAGGTGTCGCATGTAAAACATAGGCTACAGAATGTCGAAGTGACTCAAAGAGCCTAGCGGGAGTCAGAAGAAGATGAAAGGTAGCACCCGGTACAAATTAATCGAGACAGACTCCTTCGCTTTCCGCGGGGTTGCCACGGAGTTGAATAGAATAGCCGGGAGGTAGCCAGTGTAGAACGGGAGGTTCTACCCGGCGTGGGAAAGGGTTAATCGAGATGCTGTGTAACTCGTTCGCATACGAGTGAATGCCATGCAAATGCATTGGGCTCCCTGACAATAACTAGAGGGAAAAGAGGAATGCCATTCGGCACGAAATGGGGTTTCGGCCTGGCTTTCATTAATGACACTCATAAAGCCGCGTCCACACTTGTTGCAATTCCGCGTATCGTATCATCTTTGCGTACCACCTAGTGACACGATACGTTGCAACAGAGTATTGTACCCACTTGTTGCGCACCCGCCTGCTGTATACGGATACGCAACAAGTGGGTACAATACCCTGTTCCACCGTATCGTATCACTAGGTGGTACGCAAAGATGATAGATGATACGATACGTGGAAATGCGACAAGTGTGGACGCGGCTTTAGACGCTTTGCATCGTAGTTTGCTGCAGCCATGATAATTTTTCTATAGTTTAACCTTTTTGGAATTCACCTTTACAATAGACTTTTTATGGCGTTAGACTAAGCAACATTCATTACTGTGCCAAGTTGTATTGCTGCCAGAACGTGAAGGCAAAGGGTTCCCCCAGGTGGTCGACCCACACCTCGGCCGGTTCGAGTCGCCTGGCTTAAACGGGGCCACTGGGTCCAAACGATTGACCCTAATTTATTCTTAGATCTTCCTCTCTATCCGTAATCTTCCATATTCGGAACGAAATGTCCCGAAATCTAGAAAGTTCTTGATACCAAAAGCACTTTCTGATGCTCATGTATTTTTCCGAAAGGTGTGTTAGTTCTGAAGAGTTAGAATGTATTTATTTATTTATTTATTTATTTATTGAGAAAAATGTTGATATTATTCAGCATAGGGAAGGATAGCCCGTTGCCGCAGTAAATGTCCAGCCCTCTGGTCCTTGATAAAGTCATGTGGTGCTGGCAACACCAAGAATGGTGCTGTATACCCCGCTGTTGAGGGTGTGTTGGTGATAGTTACCGGCGTGCTTGTTAGGGAACGGGCGGGCGAGCGGCCGGCAAGTCCGCCACAATGCAAAACTTCATTTGTACAGGAAACAATAGGTATAGCGTTAGCCAGGGTAGAATCTTCGTGTGTCGATTTCTTCACAAGAAGACGAGGTGCTAAACTGAATGATATTGTCTGGCGTTAGGGAGAATATTCATGAAATACGCCAGAAATGGTCCAACGCCCCTAACAAAGGTTAATTGAGATTTCTTTTAAACCTCTTTAGTGTAGACTACGTCACTGGTCAGAGAAATCTTAAAAGATCATTTGAACTTCACAGTGCTGTTGAATAATACTCGTTTATGGAAATGACTTAGTCATTTACACCGACTTCGTTGAAACATTCGTAAAAAAGTGATTGTTAGTCAATGCTTTCTGCATTTTGCATTGAAAGGTAATTATAATGATTGTGTTTGCTCATTTGAATATCAAAGGTCAGTCATATACTTTCTAACTTAATTAGTCATGAGAGTCTATTTTCATCAGAACAAAAGCCTGAAGGCGCAACTAAATTCCATTCACTGAGCAGGATAAAGGTAATTGAAGTGTAATTTTAGTAATCCTTGTGCTTCTTTGAGATTCCTCGACTCTGAATAGAATCACGTGTCGTTAGTCAGAACCGGTTCGTTATATGTCGTAACTGTTCTGATGGACAGTAAAGGGTTAAGACGCATGTAATGGCTCCCTGGTGTCCGGGGGGTGGTGGGGGGGGGAGCGACTATAACAGAAGCGGCGTCATATTCTTCCGCGGAGTCTAGTGTGGCGTCAACTGGAACGGGGCGCGTTATAACCTCATCACGAAATCGACAAACATACATACGAGTAATACAGGATCTCTCTCTCGTTCCACTCGCTCTCTTTCGTCTTTTTCTCCCTTCTCATATTTTCGTCTCTCTCTCTCTCCCTCCCTCCCCCCCTCTCCCCGTGTCTTTCTCTCTCTCCCTTTTCTCTCTCTCCCTCTCCCCTTTCTCTCTCTCTCTCTCTCTCTCTCTCTCTCTCTCTCTCTCTCTCTCTCTCTCTCCCCCCTTTCTCTCTCTCTCTCTCCCTCCCCTTTTTCTCTCTCCCCTTTTCCTCTCTCTCTCCCTTCTCTCTCTCTCTCCCTCTTTCTCTCTTTCTCTCTCTCTGCATCCCCCCTTTCTGTTCCTCTCTCTCTCCCTCTCTCTCCTATCTCTCTCTGTCTCTCCCTCTCCCCACTTGTCCCCCATCTCTCTCCCTCTCCCTCCCTCTCTTTCTTTCTCATTCCCTCCCTCCCTCCATCCCTCCCTCTATCTCTCACTCTCTCAAAGGATTACAAAGGAAGTGCTTGAAGACAGGAGACCTTTTGGTCCATAAATAGGTCGGATGTGAAAAAATATAGATAAATAAAATAAATAGATCATGATAGATAATAAAACTAAAATAACTATTTAATGGTAAACGACGAATAAGTAATGAAAAACAGATGAATAATAATATATAAATGAATAGTAATAAATATTAGTTAAAATAGATGGCAGGTATTACAGCATATACAGCATGCGTGTTTATCTAAATGAATCTTAAAATTTCGGGTTGTACGACATTGCACTTCCTCCGCAGGAAGTTTATTCCATTCATTAACTACACGGTTGGCGAAGTTGTTTCTACCCGCTTCCAAATTAAGTCTACTTCCTGACAGTTTGAGACCAGTATTTCTTGTGAGGTTTGCATTCTGTGTGAAAATTTCGTCACTTTTGATGTCGGTTCCCTTTAGAATCTTAAGGACCTGTACCAGATCACTCGAGTCCTCACTTTTTTAGGGAAAATAGATTCTTTCTCTCACTCTTCTTCTATCCTCCTCCCTGTCTGTCTTTTTTCTTCGTTCCTCCCTATATCTGCTTATCACTTCCATATTCTTCCTCCTCCCTCCACCCATTTTTCCTTCCCTTCCTCTCCTCCTCTCCCCTCTCCTCTACCCTCTCCCTCACCTCACCCCGCCCCACCCCACCCCACCCTCGCCCACACTTTCTTTCCCTTTCCTACCGTCGTACACACACACACACACACATACACACACGCACACACACACGTACATACATATGTACACATACCCCCCACACATACGCACACATACACACATACACCACATACACATACCCACGTAGGCGCACTCATGCGCTCAAGAAAATTAATATATATTTTTCTTGTTGCTTTTCTTTCTGCATTCTTGAAGCAGTGATGCTTTGTGGGAGTTGATATGTTTCCGCTCAAATTTTCCATTTGCGGCTTCAGTTTTGTGATTTGGAAGACCTTCGCCGCCGCCGCCGCACCGCTCTGTCCAGTGGCGCGGCGGCGGCGGATTTCACGCGTCATCAGAGTTTGGACCTTTTCTTCGGTGACTAGCAGAACCAGTTATGTTAATGGCCAGGAGTGCCACTTTTATTGATTGGTATTCATATATATATATATATATATATATATATATATATATATATATATATATATATATGTATATATATATACATATAATTTGGTTATTAATTTATTAATATTTATTCTTTCAGTGACTTTCTCTCTCTCTCTCTCTCTCTCTCTCTCTCTCTCTCTCTCTCTCTCTCTCCTCCATGCCACGCGGATTATTGTTCGATGATGGATTGCCCCGAGTTGATGTATCAAGGGGATACTGTTCACCACAGGGTTGGAATTTGATACCGCTTAGGGGCACCATTGTTCGGGTACTGCAGTGCCGGGCCCAATTCCGTCATGGGCGCACCGGGAGAAAGTGTGTGTGTGTGTGTGTGTGTGTGTTTTGTGTTGGGTATTTTTTAGTGATTATCGGGAAGTTATTTGATAACTCTTTAAGTATGGAATCGCGTTAGTCTGAATAAAGGGGTTAGCGTACGGTCACGAGCAATATTATTGGCCCACAATACAGGTCTTGCAACGTTAATATGTTTTTTGTCTAGTACCTAATAAATTTTCTATTCTAGAAAACTACCTAACTGTAAGCTACAGTAAATACCAATTGGAAAGTATATCATGTACTCGACAAAAAAAATGCATACAAACATATATATACCAAAGGATTTTTCCCCCTTACAAGAGAGGTTGCCAAAAATACAAAGGCATAGAAACCACTCCCACCCATTCCATCCCCTACATACTCCACTCCCGTCTACCCTCTTCCCTCCCTCTTATCTTGGCACCTCCTGGATGACGGGTCATCCCTGCATCTTGTCCACTGGCCTGGGTCAGAAGCAGTGTCGCAAGACACAGCACATCCACAGCAAGGCCGCTTCATTAAACCGGAGACCCCTTTCTCCGTCCCCTCATGTAGAAAAGGAGAAGACGGGGAGAAATCCCTTTGGGCTGCGTCAATTTATTTCTCATACATAATCCCTCGCCCCTCCATCCCCCACCCACTCCCCCTCTTATATCACAGCATTATCCATACACAACCATTCTCCATTCACCCCTGTCTGCTGTCCACTCCCGTCCTTCCTCAACACATTCCCCTCTTCCCCAAAGCCCCTTTCACCCCAACTATCCATCTCATCCTAGTTCGCCCCCTCATGTTCACTCCTTCCACCTCTGCCTTCCACACCACTTTTACTAGTCTTTCTTCACTCATTCTTTCCATGTGTCCAAACCATCCCAATACTCTTTCATCAACCCTATCTCTCAACTCCTTTCCACCCCTGTTCTCCTCCTCACCTCCTCATTTCTCACTCTATCCAGCCTAGTAACCCCCATCATACTTCTCAGGC
>NW_027467753.1:401987-411987 GCF_046742065.1 Oratosquilla oratoria | reverse complement strand
TCGTCCGGGGACTTAGATATGACCCAGGCAAACGCCTCAGACAATAATGCAACGTCTCTTCCCTGAAAGTTCTGCGGGAGGATCCAAAGAGGCAACAGTTATTATTGTGTTCCCGTTCCTGTCTTTGCCTCGTTATATAGTTCTCCTGGGTAAGGATCGGTCACGCCAGTCAAGTCACCGCCAGGTCGCCACGGTGGCCTTTCCGTATACCTGAATAGGTGTTCTACCGTCAGCCAGAACAGAATTTGTGAAGTGTGCAATCTGTACGAAGGGGTTACGGGAAAAGCACATTGGAAGTGAACGAAGGAAGCCGATAGCGTGTGCATTCGACATAAGAACCTTTGCGACGCAGACGTCGTAGTAGGGGGACAAAGAAGAAAATTAAGCAAAACATTATGGCGCAGCACTGCCTGCCTGCCTGCCTGCCTGGCGACGACATTATGTGCCACAGCCTGTCGTCGGTGTTTTTCGCCTCCTCCTCCGTTTCCTCCTCTTCCTCTTCTTCCTCTACCCCTCTTCTTCCCCTTCTCTTCCCCTCCTCTTCCTCTTTCTTTTCCTCGCACCGCTCTTCCCCCTCTTCCTCTCCTCCTCCATTATCTCCTCTTCCACCCTCTTCTCACCCCACCTCCCTTCCACACCCCCTCCTCCTCTCGTACCGGTTTCTTCACTTCGATTTCCATTTCACCGTCATCATCAGACGCTGACAAGAACGAGGCGAACTGTCGTTACCGGATGTCAGCTCGCCCTCGATGATACGATTTTTTTCTGTTGTGCCGTAACTGATATAGGGGAGGGTACGCGTATATTTCGGATCAATACACACACACACACACTCACACACACACACACACACACACACACACACACACACACACACATACACACACACACACATATATATATATATATATATATATATATATATATATATGTATGTATGTATGTGCATTTACCTAGTTGTATTTTACGGGACGAGAGCTATGTTTGTAGTGACCCGTATTCGTATCTCTCCACATCCAGTTTATTCTTAAAATCGTGTATAGTTTTGGCATTCACTGTTTCTCCTTTCAGTTTGTTCCACACATCAATCAGTCTATGTGGGAAACTATTCTTTTTCAGGTCTCTTCTGTAGCTGTCTTTCTTTAGTTTTTTTTTTTTCGTGTCCTCTTGTTTCTCTTCTGTCCCACTTTAATAAGTCGTCTCTGTCAAGAATTTCCATCCCTTTCATAATTCTGAAAATGGTCAACAAATCGCCTCTTTCTCTTCTTTGTTCCACTGATGACAGATGTAATTTTTCCAATCTTTGTTCGTATGTCAGGTTTGTAAGTGTAGGCGTCATCTTTGTCGCTGCTCTTATTATTCTTTCTAACTTTGTGTGTGTGTGTGTGATTCACCTTGGTCTTTGGATCACGTGTTGGACTCGTGATCGACAGCTATTTTCCCTCCCGGAAGAGAGCTCAGAGCTCGTATGACCGATCTATGGGTAATGCTATAACCTTACACGCACACACACACCCAACTCCCCGTGTGTATGCGTGTGTGTGTGTGTGTGTGTGTATTCTCATATATATTATATATATATATATATATACTGTGTATAGGAAGATTCTGGCTCGCTAACCGCCTCAATGCACATTTGGAACGCGACTTGCTCCCTAAGAGCCAGTGTGGATTTCGCGCGGGACGCGGCACATGATCTTCGCAGTCCGACAACTCCAAGAGACGTGCCAGGAGCAGAACGTTGGCTTATACACCACCTTCGTGGACCTGACTAAAGCATTCGACACGGTTGACCGAGAGAGCCTGTGAAAGATTATGGCCAAGTTCCACAAGTGCAAAATGACGGAGAGTACTCCCAATCTTTCCCCATTGGCAGTGGAGTGAAGCAGGGCTGCGTGCTTGCTCCCACCCTATTCAGCATGATGTTCACCGCAATGCTAACTGATGCCTTCCGAGAGGGCGATGTTGGTGTCACTTTCCGATACCGCACAGACTCTTCAGCCATCTGAGGCTGCAGGCAAAGACCAAAGTGCATGAAGCCATAGCCCGTGACTTCCTATTTGCTGATGACTGCGCGCTGAATGCCAGTACACAAGCTGACATGCAGAGAAGTATGCACCTGTTCACCAGAGTCTGTGATGACTTTAGTCTCACTATCTCCACCAATAAGACTGAAGTCCTCCACCAGCCAGCCCCATCAGCTGTGTACACGGAACCCCACGTAAACCACCAAGGTCCGAAGACTAACAGTGTCAGACAAGTTCACCTACCTTGGTTGCACTCTGTCGCGCTCTATCAACATCGATGAAGAAGTGACCTTCAGAATCGCCAAAGCCAGCACAGCGTTTGGCAGACTGAAACAAAATGTCAGGGAGCGAAGAGGGTTGCGCCTCTACACCAAGCTCAAGGTTTACAGAGCAACAATCCTACCATCCCTGCTCTACGCCTGTGAGACATCGACAATATACAACCGGCACACCAAACAGCTCAACGCCTTCCACATGAGATGCCTCCGTGTGAAGTGGCATGGTAGGGTCTCAGACACGAAGTGCTTCAGGAGGCCAATAGGGAAAACATTCACGCCATCCTGATGCGCTCTCAGCTTCGCTGGGCCAGCCACGTTCATCGAATGGATGACGGTCGCTTACCCAAGAGATTCTCTATGGTGAATTATCCACAGGCACGCGTGCAGTTGTCGGACCAAAGCTGCGATACAAAGACTCACTGAAGGCCTCACTCAAGAAATGTGACATTCCCCATAACATCTGGGAAGCTTCTGCTGAGGACCTTCCGGCCTGGCAATCTCTCATAAAATACAGTGTGGACAACTCTGAATAGAGACGGACCAGGGAAAAAGAGCTCAATCGACAGAGACGGAAAAACCGTCAGAACTCCACCTCTCATACCGGACCAACTGTGCACATCTCCTGCTCTCACTGCAACAGACTCTTCCGAGCGAGGATTGGTTATATCAGCCACCCCCCCACCCCCCCAAGTGATATGATGAAGGCATGGTCATCTTCGCTCGCGAAGGTCGAACATCATAATATGTGTATATTTATATATACATATGTACACACACACACACACACACACACACACATATAATATATATATATATATATATATATATATATATATATTTGAGTATTTGCTATTATTTGTCTGTTTACTATTATTTCCTTGATTTTCATTTATTATAAGTTAACTGTCAACTTATCATTATTTACTATTTACCTGTTTGTTTATTGTTTAACTCTATGTATTTATTTATTTTGTTTATTATTATTTCATCATAATTTATTTAATTATTTATCTATTATTATGAATCTTTTCGTTTCCGACCTAGTTATGGACAAAAAGGTCTCCTGTCGCCATGCTCCTCCTCTGTAATCCTTTGTAATATGTATTTATTTATTGTATATATATATATATATATATATATATATATATATATATATATATATATATATATATATATATATATGGTCACATGAAGAATCGTCACCCCATGAAATCCCACCTGAAGAATTTGTCATCCCAGTACGCGGAATATCAACAGTGGATTAAAGATTAGGTTAGGTTGAATGAAGGTTATGTTTATTGTCATCAACTTGTACAAACGAAGAATCGTAAACCCAGGATGGCCCACATGAAGAATTGTCACTTTAGGATAGCCCAAATGAAAAATTGTTACACTGTCGAAGTCTAGGGTGACGATTCTGCTTGTATATGTATGTGTGTATATATATATATATATATATATATATATATATATATATATATATATATATATATATATATATATCTTTTCCAACCACACATCACTTTTAATTCCGTACCATCGAGACTGAGAATCGCTCGAAGGAGGCATCCGTGGAAATTGAAACGTAGACGAGCCGAGGATTCGAACCCAGCTAACCCGTAACAAAGTTACATTGACGTAACCCAATATGGTTGGAAAAGATATTAATTGATCCCTGGGAACCATTCAATGTGTATGTATACATATATATATATTTATTTATTTATTTATTTATTTATTTATTTCTCTCCCTCTGCCCCTTGCTGACCACGCTTGCACGAACTCGGACATACTTTTTTCCCATTGGTAATATGTATCGTTATCAAAAAGGTCTTGCTATGTAATTGAAAAGATTTCTCTCAGTGTTAGCCTTCATAACAAAAGAAAGCTCTTGCTTCGTTTGTTCCTTCACGACAATTTTCTACGTCTTTTCTCACCAGAAGTCAGGGCTGCAAACCAGAGGGTGTGGGGGAACTTGTGACCTCGACTGCACATCTAAATTGCGGCGAAATGAAATGGTTTGTTTATATCGGTCAGAATAATTGGGTAATGTGTAGCGACACTCTTCATAGACTGAGAGGGACTTTTATGTGGGTTTTATGCCTTTGACCTAATCAGCGTTGTCGCCGAGCGGACGAGGGTGCCGGCGCCAAGTGTCCAAAAGCTCGATGGATGATGGTTCGAATCCCGCACGGGAGTCAATGCGTTAGGGCAATAAGGGCGTACGGTACTGATCCCCGAAATCCAAGAACAAGTGTACTCACCTCACAGAGGGTAACGGACAATAATGAAAGAAAAAGAAAAAGAGAGAGAGAAAGAGAGAGAAAAGGAGCATTTAGATTCTTTGCCTTCCGAAGTGATGTCAAGGAGAGCTGGCGGCAGTGTGGGTGATGGGGCCAGTGGAGCACCGTACGGAAGGAATTAGCCCCAGACACCTTCACACCTCGGGAGTGAGCCTCGATGCCACGGAGACGAGTAGTACTGAGGTAGCCTGGTGGCAGTCTGGATAAGAGGAGACATAACCACCCGTAACACAGAAAAGGATTAATCTTGTTCGCGATTGTTTACCTGGAAAAGGTTTACGCCAACAATAGATCATTCGCTTGGCTAATTGGGATAACTGACAGTTGCAGTTATCCAATTTTTATCGTCATCAGGCTTTTACACGGAAGAAGAGCGAACAACGGCAATTAAAAATGAAAACTTGATATGTTGTCATATTAGACTACATATGGAATAATTGCAACGGGTAAAATATTTAACAAATTTCAACATGTCAGTTATTGGATTCGAGTGGAAAAGCTGAAGGACTTGATATTTGTGTCTGTGTAGGCGTCACGCGTGCGTGCGCACACACACACACACACACACACACACACACACACACACACACACACACACACCACATACACACACACACACCACATACACACACACACACCACACACATACGCACACGCACGCGCACACACACAAATCACACGGACACACCACATACACGCACACACCACACACACACACACGCACACACACACAAACCCACACACACACACTCACACACACAGAGACACACACACACCACACAGACGACGCCACGCACACACACACACACACACACACACACACACACACACACACACACACACACATACACACACACAAGAAAAAAAGGAGGACACGAGAAGAAACTTAAGGACAGCAACAGAAGAGATCTGAAAAAGAATAGCTTCCCACACAGAGTGATAGATATCTGGAACAAACTGAATGAGGAAACAGTGAGTGCTAAAACTATACATGACTTAAAGAACAAACTAGATGCGGAAAGATAAAAAAGTTGTTCACTACGAGCATAGCTCTGTTCCCGTAAAATACAACTAGGTAAACACACACACACACACACACACACACACACACACACACACACACACACACACACACACACACACACACGTACACACACACACGACGTACACACCACACGCACAAAACACACATCACACACACACCGCACATACATACACACCGCACATACACACACACATACCAAACCTCTCATGGCGCTGTGGTTAGAACTCTGGCCTGCCACTACGGAGGTCCGGGTTCGACTCTCGCCCGGGGCTGAAATAATATCAGTATCGCAGCGCTGAGGGGTGTTACTTCAACTCTCGTGGGCGGGGAGTTGGGGGTGTGTGTGTGATCGGACCTACGAGCTCTGAGCTCTCTTCCAGGAGGGAAATAGCTGTCGATCACGAGTCCAACACGTGATCCAAAGACCAAGTGAATACACACACACACATACCAAACCACACACACGCATTCCACACCACACATATACCACACTACACGCACACATACCATACCAGACACACATACCACATCACACACACACACACACACATCACACACACATACATCACACACACATACACATACACACACACCACACACACATACACACACACGCGCGCGCACACACACACACGCACACACACACACACACACACACACACACACACACACACCAAAAACATATAAGAACCACACACACACACACACACACACACACACACACACACATATACATACAGGTGGTGATCCTGTTTTAACTTATATTCAGGTGATTTGGTTGATGAGACTAAAATGTAGAACTTTACATTCGCTAGAATACAGAGTACGTGGAAACTTGTTAATGTTCTCAAGCATACGTTTTGAATGTGTTGGAAGGTAAACAACATGTTACAATAGTGGGGGAAATGTGAAGAGATGCTTTTTTATGGATGTTGTGCAAAAGCAACCCCAAATAAATGATTCTTGATGTTACTTTCTATCAAGGGACCATTTAACAATAAAAGAACTATATGTGAAATTTGTTAGACGAAAAGATTTCACAAAGCAACAGTTTGGGTCTAAAGGGTAGTAAGTGTATGTATTCCAACAAGCTCGCTATATCTTGTGAAATCCTGCCCTCGTCGTTTCTGAGTAAAGATGTTTTCAATTGTGCCCGAATGCAACGTAGTCCTACTGACATATACGACCATGAATAACAATTAATATTATACAATTTTTTGGTACGAGTATGAGTTCCTAATCAAGTGAGGATGCTTCCGGTTTAGATTTTACTCGCCCAGAACATAATCGTCAGACACCATCGCGCTCCACACTGTGCATGTGTGTGTGTGATTCACCCTATGGTCTTGGACCGCGTGTTGTACTCGTGATCGACAGCCACTACTCTCCCGTATGAGAGGTCAGAGCTTATGTATGATCGATCTATGGGTAATGCTGTGACCTGACACGCACCACACACACACACACACACACACACACACACACACACACACACACACACACACACACACACACACACACACACACACACACACACACACACACAACTCCCAGCCCACGAGAGCTGGAGTAACGGCTCTTAGCGCAGCTATACTGATTCTATTTGGGCCCTAGGCGGGATTCGAACTTAGACCGCAGGGTTAGCAGTTGCGAACGCTACCATTGCGCCGTCGAGCCATGTGTGTGTGTGTATGTATGTATGTGTTTTGTGTGTGTGTGCGTGCGTGCGCGCGCGTCATGGGTCATGTGTTGGTCTTGAGAGAAAAGAATCATTATTACCATTAAGGATGTAAGCGTCAGACCACGTACAACCCGATCTATGGGTGACCTTGTGGCCTGAAATAGACCAATTTCCTAATGGGGGATAGTAACTACTTGCAGCGACAAAGTAAAGTATTTCATCTAGCACGTGTTACTGCATGTACAGTATGTATATTGGTAGACAAAAATGGCGGGGTAGTAGAAAATAGAAAGTATCCAGATTATTATTACAATTATTATTGCATATATATATATATATATATTATTTATTTATTTATTTATTTATTTATTTTATTTTATTTATTTATTTCCTCCATAGTCTCCAGATGTAAAATAATGCATCTTGACATAAATAGGGTTGTCACTAAACGCATTAAGGGTGCTATATACATGTATATACAATGTGTATGTTTGGTGGTTGTAATAAATGGAAAATACTTCCTGCAGAGGCAGTGCAAAGTAGTTCCTTTCGAAGCTTTACGATTCGTTTAGATAAACATCTAAGCAAGATGCTGTAATGACTGCCATTTATTTTATATTATTTGTTTATTTGTTTGTTGTTATTTGTCTGTTTATTATTTGCTTGATTTTCATTTATTATTATTTATCTGTCAATTTATTATTATTTACTATTTACCTGTTTGTTTATTATCTAAGTATACCTATGTATTATTTATTTTATTTATTATTATTTATATTATTATAAAAAAAAATTATTATATATATATATATGTGTGTATATATATATATATATATATATATATATATATATATATATATATATATATATTTTTTTTTTTTTTTTTTTTTTTTTTCGCATCCGACCTAGTTATGGACCAAAAGGTCTCCTGTCGGCATGAATCTACCTTTTGCTTATGTGTTCTGTTGTACTTCTGGGGTTGTTTGTAAAGGAGGTACTGAGGTTTTCTTAGATTTCTTTCGAAGTCCAGGAGCAGCAGACTTTATATGGGTTCCCTGGCTCTCAGATAATTCGAGAAACTTGATCAAAGGAAATCTTAGTCTTGTTTGTCTTCAGTAGTGACTTGATTAGTTACGAAAAATGGTCAAGAATAAACGGCGAGATTTCATTGAAGAGACTTTGGGGCGTCGTGAAGTGATTTGAATGGAATCCAATTCGGAAGTGTTGTCGATGATCGCTATTTTTTTCTTCTTCTTCTTCTTCTTCTTCTTCTTCTTCTTCTTCTTCTTCTTCTTCTTCTTCTTCTTCTTCTTCTTCTTCTTCTTCTTCTTCTTCTTCTTCTTCTTCTTCTTCTTCTTCTTCTTCTTCTTCTTCTTCTTCTTCTTCTTCTTCTTCTTCTTCTTCTTCTTCTTCTTCTTCTTCTTCTTCTTCTTCTTCCAGAAGCTGATGACGTCACGTCGTCGTCTCTTAACCCCGGGAATCCAAAGCTTACGGAAAGCTGAGTTGCAATGAAGTATTGTTTCACCTTCTACATGTATATTCATGAGAGATTATCCATATGTACAGTATGAAATGTGACTGTTCATAGGTGTACGTATAGATAACTAGAATTGCTGGTTGGGTGAAGGAGTAGGTAGAGACAGAATTGTTTTTTAATGACTTGAGGCAGAGAAAGGGGAGATAGAGAGAATATGTGTGTGTGTGTGTGTGTGTGTGTGTGTGTGTGTGTGTGTGTGTGTGCAGAGTGACTTAGAAAGAGTTGAATAATGAGACAAGGCCTTGCTGTGAATACTTGCTAGTGTAGGAAATGGAGAACGAAATACACCAGGAAATGTCAGAAGTGTTAAATAGAAGGGCTAGGAAAGCACGAAACACAAAGCGAGTGAGAACTGAAATATGAAGTGTTTAACAGCCAAAGAAAACGAGAGACCAAGAAATGAATTTAACAAATGGAACAGAATTAAGTGGAAAGATAAATTAGGAAATGAAGAAACATAAGGGAGGGGATGAGAGAGAGAGAATCGTGGAAAACAAGATAGAGGTCAGGAATGGAAAAGGACTGAATAATGATTAGGATCACGCTCACGTGGCTGAGTAGATATATGTATGATACATACAGCGATAGGCTTTTATTGTTGGAGTTTACATTATAATGTCTCAAAAAAATCAATGACAGCAGTAGGCGTCCTTAGAGTAGAGATACCTGAACTATTTTCTTTACAATTTGTACCATGTTGTGATATTGATGCCCCTACCTAACACGTCGAGTCGTATGTAAGAAGCAACGGCTCAGTGCACACCAAGTCTTCACAGTAACTTCTCTCCGGTTCAAAGAGGGACAAAATCTCCAATTTTCTCTTTGTCCTGCCTTGTGTGATTTCGAGTCTTAACGGGTAGAAGGCAGACTTCGATATTGTTGAACACATAGACCTTGCTCTCTCTCTCTCTCTCTCTCTCTCTCTCTCTCTCTCTCTCTCACACACACACACACACACACATATATATATATATATAATGCAAAATTTTGTATATGAGCGTGTGTGTGTATATATATATATATATATATATATATATATATGAGGAGAAAACGGGAGATAGAGCTGATGAAAGAGTATTGGGAAGGTTTAGAAACCTGGAAAGAATGAGTGAAGAAAGATTAGTATAAG
>NW_027467753.1:394487-396987 GCF_046742065.1 Oratosquilla oratoria | reverse complement strand
CATTTAATCCACCCATCCCCACATTCACCCAGCCATTCGCGTACCTTCCTCTCCCCTTCCCCCTCCCCTACCCCCTCCTCCTCTCGTCTCCTCTTTCCCTTCCTCCCCCTTTCCCTTCTCTCCTCCATTCCCCTTCTGCCTTCTCTTCCTTTCTCTCCCCCGTCCCTTTCTTCTCCCCTCCCTTCCCCTTCACTCCTATCCCCTCCTTCCACATTATTCCACTTCTCCCCCCTTTCCCCTCCCCATCGCCCCTCCTCACCCTGTCTCCTCCAGGCTCCCCTCCCTGTTTCCTGTTCCATCAGCCGTATTCCGCACCTTTCACCTCCATTCCCTTCCCCTCGTCTCCACGTCCTTCCCCTCCCACCTTCCCTAAGTCTCCCCCCTCACCCCCCACTCTCCTCTCCGGCAAGCCGCGTAATATGTTCGTCTGATACCTGATTGGTTAAGTGACCGTTAGCTAAGTGAGTGATCTTGACCTTTGAATGGACAAAGTTTATTTTAGCAATATAGCAGAGCCCTCCCCCCCCCAACACACACACCTGAAGATGAATTTCACAAAGCGAGGGGATGTACAGTTGATACTGGAATGTGTGATCAAAGAAAAATGAGCATAACTGTGTAAGGGAAGACGGTGGTACGTGGCGATCAAAGCAATGTTAACCCATTGTCGTCTGGAACGATTCCTCTCAGGTGAATAATAGTTAATCAACAGTGACCCTCCACAACTCCTTATTTGGGGCTGAGAGGCGTTGAGGCTTTGTCAAATGCAGCAATATTAGCTGCTTTTGTTTGAACTTAAAAGATAATGTGGCTTTCTCATAAACGTTTCTCTGGGCTTAGTGCCTTAGTTTTTGTTTTTTTCAAGATTGTTTCTGTCAACCAATATGGAGACTTTAACGGAAATGTAATATTAATTGTAATATTAACGTTTTTATGTACTGCATATGACCCTTGTAACCTAAACGCAGTAAAAGCCTTGGGAAATTTAAATCTTCAGCTTACATTACCGTGTCGCATAAAACACTTGTGTACAACATAAAATTATATATATTTTTTATCCCGTAATGTTCTCACAACACAACGTAGAATGTGTTGCTCTTTTTCTTTATAAATCCCTTCCATGAATGAGTGCAACTATCACATTATAGTGGCGAGCGTGTGCTAAGAGGATTTCAACATAGACTGTCCAGGGGTCGAACTCCGAGGCATATCGCGACGAATTATTGAACATAGAACACGTGGTCCACGCCGACGTTGGCAACGTCCGCGCTTGGCTAAGACGCGCATCTTGAGGCGAAGTCAACGACAACTGAAAACCGCTCCCAAAATTCGACAGTGGTCCGACACAGATGTCACTTGTTAATATTAATGCTACAATGTTCATTATGTGTAGAATGATGATTTTGTGCATGACGAATACTATGATGATTATTTTAGCTATAAAATATACTAGTTTTATTATTATCATTATTATTATTATTATATTATTATTATTATTATATTATTATTATTATATTATTATATTATTATTATTACTATTATTATTATTAACAACAACAACAACGACGACGACGTTACGTTGGTTATCGTCTTTCGGGAATGGGTTTTTGGTACATTATGGACTCATAATACTTAATACGTATCTGAAAGATAAACGTTAGTTATTAACAGGTGATACCGATCTAGCTGTATGTGTAGCTCTATGTGTGTTTGTCTACCGGAAGGGCCCTGCAGCCACAGTGGTGTCGGGATTGTTTCACTGTTGTTTGGAAGGTGGCGTCACAGCCGGTCTCATCACCAGCACACACGCCGGCACTAAACCACAAGCCCCACCATCCACATCATCTTCACTTTCGCCACTCACGCTATTATGCACATAGTGAAGGCGTACATTATCTTCACCATTATAGCGAACATTTTTCAACTTTATTTTTATATGAACACCGAAATTATTGAACGCGTGTATTGTACGTAGATACGGTGGTTGAAGCAGCTCCTGTACTGATTGATAAGGGCTCAGGCAGATTTTTTTCACATTCACTGTAAATCATTGCAACATACAATGGTACAAGGTTGAGTGACCAAACGATATACAAAGGAGTAATCACGAGAATATTAGCAGGGCACAAGATATTGATGGGAATGTCGTCAAACTTCGTATCCTGTTCTTTGCCTGCATGCAATTCGTGGTCATTCAGAGAGCAGAGCGCCTAGGCGGTCATGGTTTTATTGGTCCGCACTCTTCCACCTGGACATGAAAACGCTTCTCACTGCGCGCACAGGCAAAGGGATGTTGGGATCTTGCATCTCCACACCTCACCTGGGCGCTCCAGCCAGCCAATTGACAGAGCCGAACGCAGTCACTTGATTTCATTGGTTTTCTACCATACGTCCAGTGTTGGGTTTCAGATTCAAACGCAAGTTGACGGAACGAGTCACACAGTGCTAAAAACAAAAGAACGGCTTTTCCCAGGGATTGTGCGTAAGGTCGCGTAAGAAT
>NW_027467753.1:347812-393987 GCF_046742065.1 Oratosquilla oratoria | reverse complement strand
AGTGGGGAGGGTCAAGTGGTAGAGAGTTGTTATTTGCTTACTTCCTCCTGCTTACTTTCCAGAGTGTGCTGCGAAGAAAATCAGGCGAGTTCATTCAGCTGAGTGGACATGGCACAGACTGGGGTAGTAAGGGGTCTGGATTATTCACGACCCCCTTCAGACCAGAGCCCTTCCCGTCCTTCCCCTCACCTCCGGCATAAAGTTGTCTGTAGGATCTGTGAAGCCAGTCCTCTTGACAAGGGGACTGTTGTAACGACAGTGCCTCAATCATTCTTTTGACCGGTGCAGTTGCTTTCATTGGCTGTCACGAGGGGGTGGGGGAAGACGGGGATGTCCTGGCTTTGGTCCTAGGTCGTATGTCCACGGCCGGTGTTTTATCATTTTGTCCTGATTGTATTGTTCATACGGAGCTGATTACTCGAACCGCAAGAGGCAGCCCCTCCTAGATCACTACTCCACGGAGGTGCCAAGATAAGAGGGAGGGAGGAGGGTGGAGGGGAGTGGAATATATAGGAAATGGAATGGGTGGGAGTGGTTTCTATGCCTTTTTCTTTTTGGCTACCCCCCGTGTAAGGGGGAAAAAGCCTTTGTGTTGTTCATCTTCTTGGCGTCCCCGTCGCGACGGAGGAAGGGGCTCAACCCTGGATCGGTGCCCTTCGCCGAGCACGGGGGAAGGGCCTGGAGAAACTGACAAGTCTTCAATGATTTGGGACGAAGGCTTTTTTTCGGAAAACGAGAATCCTCAGAATTATGACCATCACTGGCCTGCCGACGAGGTCCAGTATTGGAGATTCCGATTCCAGAGAACTAACTCTATGGTGACCCCACCTCAGTGGAATGAAAGCGCCTGATATTACCCAGAATAAATTCTGTAAAGTACGTTGCCAAGCAGATTACCTGGTGGGTAAATGCAATACCTGCAGACACGATAAGGGGAATAAATCCAGGAAAAGTAGTGTTTGATAATTTAGGTCGGAGCAGCTGCACGACCTCGCATCGCTTGTCACAAGAACGTTCGCGACGCTTTTGCCGTTTGGAAGAACAATAAACAAAGCTAAAATAATGGACCAGGCGGTGTTCGTCTCTGTGATTTTTTGGAGGGTGGTGGGTGGAGGAGGAGGAGGAGGAGGATTCTCCCTGGATTTCAACGAAATGTGAATCCCCGAGCTACCGAGGAGGTGCCGATGGGATGAATGAAATAGCCTGGCGGGCGGGGGCCGGAATGATACGAGGTGAAATGCCGCGGGACGGATGGGGCGGCCCGAGATTGGTTCAAGCCTCTTCGCTGGCGAGGGAAGGAGTGCCACTGAGCTAAAATGGCCACAAGAATATGCCAGGATACCTGAGTAGACATGTGTCGTTTCTCTACAGTCTCGACTAGGGTAAAGACGAGCGGCCTATACCTCGACGACATAAGGAAGCATGCTATAACCAAACTCACTTATCATTCACCTCTGTTGTATATGCAGTGGAAGAAAGAGACATTATATCTCCCCAGGTGTACCAGGAAGTACTGTCCCCTACTGTATGTATGCCTGGTTGCCTGCTCACCGCGCACCAGGAACGTGGGAGGGAAGGAGGGAGGAGACCATATTCCATTCATCTTAAATTGGTAGATCTTTATAAAAGAATCAATATTGTATTAACTGTTAGACTAATAATCTTGCCAAAATACAGAAAGTTTAACCAGGAAAAAATATTAAGGAGATTCACTCGAGGTTCAAATAAGCTGAATGTAGTGGTAGTACGCCGAGAAGCGAATGTGTTTCGTATGCAACAGCTACCGGTGATTTGTTTGCACTCAAGGCAAAGGTGACGACCCCAATAGCAGCTGTGTCCTGATGATTTTTTTTTTTTTTTTTTACGAACGTGCCCCGCGCACCCAAGACAAGGAGGAGTTGGGGGGGGGGGTCACTTTTAGGAGATAACCTGCCGGACGGGAGTCCGTTCGAATCGAGCCCGAGTGCTCCGTTGAGTTGTGGGATCGAATCTCACCTCCTCCTCCTCCAGCTCGCCCTCGATGCTGCTCGGGTTACCTCCTCCACCCCGGGAGGGCCGCCCTGGTCCTCCTTGGAGGTCAGCCCGCGGTCAGCAGGACACCCAAGGCACACTCCTCCCGACGACGAATAGTGGGTCATGTTACACATCAAGGTGGAGGGTTTGGGGTTCAGGGAGGGGTCAAGGGTTAGGTTGACCCATGATGGCGAGAAGAGGTGAGGGTAAGAAATGGTATAAACTTCCCGCACAGGCTGCATGTTGCACAGTTCAAAGTTTCACGGTTGATTATGAAGAACGAATGCAAAATATGATGCAGCGTATCTTTATTCATCTTGTTTATTTATCTATTTATTTAGATATTTACATTTGATTGAGTGTTCGGCCATGTTATGTAAGATCAGTGGGGATTTTTTCTTTCTTTTTTTCACATAATAATTGTAGTCCAAAGGGAGGGAAGGTCTGCTCACGCCATGTCAGAAATTGGGCCCAGCAGGTGCTTGATATGACAGGAGAACGTCAGGAGGGCAGCCAGTCCATCGGCGAGCCCCCACCCACCTTGCAGGGGAGGGGTGATGTCACTTAACTTCTTCGCTACCGAGCAGATGCCACGGCAAAGACTGAGACCGCCTGGCAGCAGCAGCCATAATAAAGAAGGCGAGAGTGCGACAGAGTACGAAATGCTTAGACTGCGACATGACGTCAGCACAAGTGTACCTGGGAAGACCATCTTTCCCAAGAACGTATCGGTGGCGGCGGCGGCGGCGGCGGCTACGGAGACTGAGCAAGCAAGCATGCAAGCAAGCAAGCAAGCAAAAGGAAAGCAGGAAGGGCTGGTAATAGGAATGACCTTCTGATAGGAGGGGAGATAGTAGATATGAAAAAGAGGGGGAGGGGTGGATTACGAGGAACAGGAGAAGGTGGAATAAGTGGAAGGAATGCAAGAGGTTCAAGTGCCTCCGCCAAGCCATTCTCTTTCGGTTTGGTGCACACCTCCTCCTCCTCCTCCTCCTCCTCCTCCTCCACCTCCTCCTCTGTCTTCCCCGCCTCCTCCCTCCTTCCGTTTCTCATACCTCCCTCCGCATCACATCCTCTCTTCCCTCACATCTCCTCGCCCCTCTTCTCCCCTTTTCCTCTCTTCTCATGTTTTTCCTCTGTTTTCAATGTCTCATTCCCTTCCTTCCCTCCCCATCCTCTCTCCCCTCACTTCTCCCCTTTTCTCCCCTCACTTCTCCCTTTTCCTCCCCTCCCCCCCTCTCCTGGTGGCAGCAGCCATTATAAAGGTACAGTTATTAGGAGTGGAAGGGTTAGGATCAGCGTCCTTGTAGGTACTCGCGTGCTGGAGGCGGTCTTGTCCGTGTAACACGACAGTTTCGTTGTTTGTTTGCCTGTCTGTATTTACATCGATGAGTAATTAAGAATTAAACCTTTGAGTACCGATGGCGGGTGCGCTGGTGACGTCATCTGAAACGTACGGGTCTTGCATCCTTCTTGTCGCGGGTTCGAGTCCCGCACTTCTGATTCCCAGCCGTGACTGTTACTTATCCCAACATTTCGAGCGCGCAGGGCGCAGATGACGTCATCGATCGCAGCTGCTCAGTGCCTTCTGGCGTATGCGTCTCGGCAGCACGCCATCTTACTGGGGAGGCGGGGGGGGGGGAGTGCTACCCAACACGGAAGGGAGCTAAATCATACAAACTTAGATTTGTCTGTTTGTTTTGAACTGTCTGCATGTCGCAGGCTAGATCACCTTTTCAGTGACTGTATGGCCAATTTCTCTGTAGCATACGCTGGAAATTGAAGATCATGTTTGTACTCAGTTTAGCCGTGAAATGTAGTTTGTATTCCCCTTTTGAGCAGGTGGGGGTGGTTGCACCGCCTCACCCTGGGACGGGGTAGAAACGGATGTCGGGCTCCGCCCAATAGAGGGAGAGCGAGAGAAATTTGTATGCGTGCGTGCGTGCGCATGCACACGTAGTAGTTGGAGAGCCAACCCCCCCACCCCGAGTGCCCATGATCATTGAGCAACCGTATATCAATCAGTCGTGGGGTGGAGGGAGGTGGGTGTGGGGGGGGGGTAAACGCCGCCGTGACACCGCATATTCGTAAATGCAGTCGCCCGATTCCCCGTCAGCCCTGTAGTCCATCTCAGGCAAGCTTCTATTCAGAACCCCGATCCATCTCTGTTCATATCCAGGCGATTACGATGTATAATGTATTCATTCGAGTCCCTTATGTTGACAGGTATTATCCGTCCGAAGATTTGTGAAACAAATGTCGAAAACGAACTCGAAGTTGTACATGTTCGATGGATTTTTAGACCTCGTGCGAGGCTAGCATGGTGTAAGGCTCTTGATCGAGCCTCGGGCAGCGCGAGACGTTGCGCATTACGTGACACGACGCGTCGTTCGCCGTGACTCATGTTTCAGGGAGTTGGTTGTAGGGGTGTGTGCGTGCCCAGGCGCGTGCGGGCATACCCGCACCACAAACTATAAACCAAGACTGGAGGTTGAAGTTACGTCTGTGCCAGAAAGCGTTTGGACGAAAAAGAAGAAGAAGAAGAAAAGTCCGCTTTCTCCCATTACTTTCTTTTGGGGCCTGTAGGTGCTCAGAGTGCGATCCCTGGCACTAAGAGGGGGCCCAGTGTGTCCACAGTTGGAAACTCGGGCAGGGAGCCTACAGTGCCTAGGGTCTTCTTGAGGTCTCTGGCACCTCGAGTCGATCTCTGGAGCCCACGGTGGTTTGTGAGACTGCGTGAGACCCAAGGTGCTGCCGTCGTGAGATCCGCGATGCCGTGAGGCCGACTCGAGGCCCACGGTGCCGTGCGAGGGGGGCGGGGGGCGTGCGGTACATGGCTCTTGGCACTGGATGGGAAAAGCGACGACGGTCGACGACGACGACAACGACGACGACATGGACAACGATTTCCCCCCCGAGGGTCATATCACGTCCCTCTACCAACTCGTCAAAGCGGTCAAGAACAGGTGAGTATCTGCTGGGTCGACACCCGCCCCATGTGGCTCACGGGGTTCTGGACTCAGGTGTCGTGGGAAGTAGCACCACGCGATCTCGTTGTTATATAACTGGGTAGCGTGTGGGCTCGGGCCTGAGGAAGACCGCTAGATACCTGTGCCTTGGACAGTCTTCAGTACAAATATTGTTCATGTCTTGCAGATTTTTGCACCGCCCACTATGACATGTGGTCAATCTCCATTGCCGAGGTGCGTGAAAAGCGCACGCGCGCGCACACACACACACACACACACGCACGCACGCACACACGCACACACACACACACACAACACACATACACATATATATATATATATATATATATATACATATACATATACACACACACACCCATATATGATATGTATATGTATTTTTATTGTGTGTATTTTGTAGGTATTTATATGCATTACATATGAATGAATATCGGTACATACATATCATTCTAATAATTTCCATATATATATATATATATATATATATATATATATATATATATATATATATATATATATATATATATATATATATATATATATATATATATATATATATATATATATATATATATATATATATATATATATTACAGTATACATTATCAACTATTGCACAGTCGTAAATGGTGTCACAGCTGAATTAAAGCAGCATGAAATTGATGGGACCCAGGTGAGCAATCTTTTTCGAAAGGCGTGACAAGGTTTGGTATCGTGGTTGGGCGTGACCTTGTTCTACATCCAATCCAGAGTTGTTTTGACCTCTGGAGTCACAATGTGCACTTGACGAGCTCCAGAACTGAGAAATCTCCAGTATTCGGAACAAAAGCCTTCAAGAACTAATCCAGGATCTCAAGTGCCTCTGATGTTCAGAATGTTCCAGAATTTGAAAATTTGAGTCCCAAATATTTGGAGATTTCTGAATGTGAGACAGCCCAGCCAAAAGAGAACTCTGTAGATTTTATAATTGGCAATCGCCGGGGACAGACAGGCAGGCGCTGGTCATGACGGGGTTTCGGTCGATCAAGCCCCCGTTCCATCTGGGTTCTGCATGTCACGAAATGGTCATAGAAATAGAAATAACTCCAAGACTGGACTGTCCATGCAACATGTAGTACACGGCGCGCGGCAAGAGTCGAGTGGAATCATCCTAGACTAATTACTGTTGCTTTGAAATTATGTTTACGTGTTAAGTTATTATAATATTGTGTTATTGTTAAGGTTGGAATAATTGTAACTGCTATAATGACAATAGTCCTTTTATCTTTGACAGCGCGGAGAACCTCTCGCCGCAGGACATCGAGGTAAGTGGAGGCGGACGCCCACCCCCCTCCCGTTCGTAATTGTATTTTAACTGTACAACCTGATTCTAAAGTTCGCCAACAGTGTTGCATTGTATGTGTCTGCAAATGTGACATTGCAGGTGGTTGGTTTTATTTTTACACTGTTTCACTGAAACCCTAATTCTTAGACATGATCGCTAGCTCGTAAGAATGAAGAGATGGGGTGCCATCTATTGCCAAAGGATGACACAGTTGTCGTCGAATTTCGGAATCTGGTTGTACACTTCGAGACAGAGGTCATGAAACGTGTCTGGATTTTAAAACTGCCCGTACAGCATTCTCTTCAGAGGGATTCTTAACCTAACCTCGCTATCTGCACATTAGTTGTATTGACCCCTTGGCTGGCTACAAGGAGAGGGAGGAGGTGCCCCGGAGATGAAGGAATGGGCCGCCAGGCGGACGTCATAAGGAAAGGGAAAACACCAAAGGCTACGGAAACGTTCAAGAGTAAAGATACTTGTTGTAAGTGAAACTGTGCTAATACAGCGGTATTTCGAGGGGTATTTACTTAACTGGAATCATTGTTTCATGACTTCTGTCCATAATTATACATAATTATTGTATATCCATTTAGATATTTTACATTATTAGTGCTAATGTTATATATATATATAATATTGTGTGTGTGTGTGTGTAAACTGCCGAAGTTTCCATAATTCTTCGTAGGACTTAGGGGTGAGGATAATAGCCCAAAATCGAGTGGTCTTTTCACACCTTGGCTTCCGAGGGGTTGGCACGAGGTCACACGAGGTCACCTGAAGGCAGAGCCAGCATGGAAGGAGAAATGCTTCTCGGGATGGAAGGGACTCGTCGAGATGTTGTGGGCTGTAGTCCTTTCGTTACATAAAGGGAGGGGTGCCACGGAGTTGAATAGAATAACCATAGAAGTAAATATAATGATAGAATATATAGTAAAATAGAATGAAAGGGAAAGTAGCAAAGATATAGCCAATTCCTTTTTATTTTTTTCCTAGCGCTAATCAGCAGAGGTGGGCAAGTGCGTTCCTGCGTTCTTGCGTACGCACGCACCGCATTTTTAGGAACAGAGGAACGCAGGAACGCAATTTTATTCAAAGGAACGCAAGAAAGAAGAACGGACCACCCTAATTTTTAAGCGTTCCTGCGTTCCGAGCGTTACGAAACAATTTTTAAACGTTTCCAAACCTTTTCAATGTAAACAGCAAAGACGACATTCACTACGCGGCAACATTGTGTCGTTTACGTTCAGGCGGGAGGTGAGGCGGCGGGAAGAGACGGTCACCAATACCCTGGACCAGTGGAAGAGAGCGTCCCCCTCAGCCACGACCTCTTCCACCCCCCCCCTCCACCCACCACAGGGACGCCTGGCTGGACCTCTAAATACAATACTCCTCTTCCTAAACTCAGCTGCTGTGGAGAGGATGTTTAGCTCAGCGGGAGGCACCTCGCGGACAAAAAGGTCCAACCGAAGCAACATTAACTTTGAACAGCTGGTGTCTGTGAGGGGCACCATGCACCTCCTTGGGTACAAGGAGGTGCAAGAACGGGACAAGGACGAGGAGAAGGAAGTGGAGTAGGAGGAGCAGTAATTTTAATTCTTAAAAAAAAAGTCTAGTTGTCTGAAATATACATATATTGTAATGTATGAAGCTCTGATGTATTATTACCTTTTATTTTGTTTTATTTTTAAGTTGCGGAATAGTTCTTTTGATGCGCAGTGTTTTTTTTTTTTTTTTTTTTTTTGGTTTTTTTTTTTTTTTTTTGGCTTTTTTTTTTTTTTTTTTTTTTTTTTTTTTTTTTTTTTTTTTTTTTTGAGGGACGCTTTAATAGTTTGGGAGCGCTAACGCAGGAACACAAGAACGCACAGAGATAAAACATTTGAGAAACGCTATTCCAGGAACGCACTAACCGCGGCCGGAGGAACGCAGGAACGCTAACACACTACCCAAAGTCGAGGAACGCGTCCAGCTCTGCTATCAGGCTTGATACACTGGACTACAGTAGCCATGCTGCAGTTGTCATTGCAAAGAAGATAAAGACAAAACTTGTGATAAAGAAGCGGATGTAATCGCATGGTATAATTCCGTAAGCTTCAAGATGAACGGATATTTGATCACATTCAGACTTGAATAACATGTTTGAGAATCCCCCGGCCTCCCCCGGTCAATCAGCCTCCGGCTGAGTTTTCATTGCAACCCTTTGTCCTGTTTGTCCAAAGTCCGCACTCGTTCATGGTTGGGACGGGACCATGCGTCATCATCATTGGGAGCTAGTGAGGAAGCTCCTAGCAGCTGCTGAAGCAGACTCCTTTGCCCCGTGTTGCTCAGGCAGCCAGGGCAAGAGGCAGTCAATGGTAACCGTTGGGGGTCGAACCCAGAGCGACCTCGTTGGAGGCGGAGGGGAGGGGAGGGGATGTTTTTTTTTTTTTTTTTTTTTTTTTTTTTTTTTTTTTTTTAACGTGACAGCGCCACAAATGTCTCTCCTATGTTGGAGTGTTTATTAACCCCCTTTGTTGGCAAGGGTACGCTTCGGATAAAACACCTTTCCGTTGGTGCAACAGGATTTACAAAGCACAAAGATGTTGGCCACGAGCACAGCCAGAATTGTAATGCGGGGTTGGGGTGAGAGGAGTTACACGATGACGACTCCCCTCCTCTAAGCATAAATTTGAGTATCCGTCTCGCAACAGAAGTAGTCTTAAAAGTACATGTGCATAAAAGGCTAGCTACTCGTAATTTGCAGATTCTCTCAGCTCTACACATGTCTTAGATGAAACAAGTATTCGACATACAAAATTCCCAGCCCAGCATTGCGAAGGAGTTGGAGCGGAATGTCGAAATCTGAGACTAATCGCCGCATCAACTCTTAGCTGTTTTGATCCCTTCCGACCTCCGCGCTGGATGGCACTCGTCTTCTTTCATGCAATTTTATTTAGTTGCTGTGGCTGCCTTGGTAGCAAAGGGATGAATTGGTGTTCGTCTTGTCCCAAGCCCTCAAGGAAAGCCGTTTCTATCCCAAAACATGATGATTCCGAGCGGAAAAGTGGAGGGGGGGGGATTACATATTAGTACACTGGAAAGCTGCCAGCAATGCCCCCCTCCACCAACATAGATCTCTCCGGGGATCGAGCGTTGGACTTGTCTGTGCTGTATTAGTGTGGGACCATTTCTATGCCACTGTCTTACAGTAAGAGTAGGAGGAGAGGGGAGCATGTGGCAATCGTCAGCCCACCTTATGTGAAGTGGTGGGGGAAACGTAATCGAAGTTGACCGAAATATCCGGTTCCCGGTCTGGAAACAGAGTGCCGGCACCTCGGGGCTCCACCTCCACCTGGAGGTGGAAGTGTTGGGTATCGAATTCGGTCAGCAGGGAGGAGATTTTCTCAGACTTCGCCTCGCAGGACCAGCACTCACAGGCATCCGTTATCGGTCCTTGTTCTAGTTTTATAAAAATTATGCAAGCTCCTACATGTGGAGGGCGATAGCAATTGTACCACTCACAGCTGTCCATCACCTTGAACAGTCGGCCTTGCATTGGCGGACGTCAATCCGATTGCGCGAGTGAAGACGTCGCCGTAAGACGTTACTTATGTGGAGGAGTCCGCCTCAGACTCTGTTTTTATTCAGGTGACCTTGGATCTCGCCTCGGCCCCAGAAGTCTCGGGCTCCTTCCCAATTTGGAGCGGGTTATCCGGCAACTTGAAGCCTGACATCTTATAGAAATGTTAGTGTTATTGCTAGCAAGTCGTTAATATTCTATTGGGAAAAAAAGAAAAGTAAATGAAAAAGATGCCGACCAAAGTTTTAAGTATTCACACTTCTCCAGGATGTCCCAAGATAAGAGGGAGGGAGGAAAGTGGAGGGGAGTGGAATATATAGGAAATGGAATGGGTGGGAGTGGTTTCTATGACTTTTTCTTTTTGGCTACCCCCCGTGTAGGGGGAAAAAGCCTTTGGTATATGTATGTATGTACACTTCTCCAAGTAACAAAAAAAAAGGTGGGGTAGGGGGCCGTAGAGTCACGTGTAACCACTGCAGGGAGTAATTCTCCTTCCTTTCCTAAATTAAGAACTACATTACTTATGATTGCGAGCACCCATATTTCTGGGAATAACCTCAATTATGGTGCCTAAACGTAGGAGGTTTTGTCATCTGAATCAATGACTTGGCAGCAGCTAGAATGAATTCTCTGTGAGACACACTGAGAAGAGAATATTGTTCTCCCAATAGAGGTGTGTGTGTGTATATTTATGGGTCTGTATGTGTTCATCGAACCTCGAACTCAGTCAATTAATGCAATGACCCTCGATGTCCCCTGCAGGGCAAGTTCGGTCAGCTGTCGCTCGCCTTCAAAACTGATCGGCTGACGCTGCGGCAGCGGATGGACGTGCAGCAGCGGGAGCGGGACACGGCGGACGTCAACTTCGAGTCGGAGGTGCAACAGCTGCGAGAGGCCACGCTGGTAAGGGGTTGGCGGGCGTCCTGTAATGGAAATGAGTGTTGAGAGAACTAAATATACCCATGGATTGTATTCATTCATTATATGTGATGGAAAATAATTTATTTGTACAGAAATTGAACATGCAAAGTGTATGTGTGTGTGTGTATATGTATATATATGTATATGTACAACACTGAATGGGTCCCAGTCACTAGAGATACATTTTTATCGACCACAGTGCACTTTAATTCTAAGCCATCAACATTGGAAGAACCGTGGAGGCACATGCAGAAATTGAAATGTGGTTCACCCAAGGACTCGAACCAAGGCCAGCACATGACCAGTGCTTGTAGTGACTTGACCACTACACCATCAAGATCTCTCTTGATGGTGTAGTGGTCAAGTCACTACAAGCACTGGTCACGTGCTGGACTTGGTTCGAGTCCTCGGGCATACCACATTTCAATTTCTGCATGTGCCTCCATGGTTCTTCCGATGTTGATGGCTTAGAATTAAAGTGCACTGTGGTTGATAAATATATATGTATATATATATATATATATATATATATATATATATATATATATATAAATATAAAAATATATATATATATATATATATATATATATATATATATTTTTTTTTTTTTTTTTTTTTTTTTTTTTTTTTTTTCCACCAATGTCAATGTGTCGGAATAAACACCAAAAGGTAAGTGGCAGGGTGGGCAGTGAAGTAAACACAGAAAACACCAAAAGATTTTGGAATTTCACTTTCCTGTATACATATCATTCACAGTAAAATAGGACTTTCTTTTAGCTAGTTAGTAAAAAGATGTATATTTTATAAAAGAATTAAAATTTAAAAAATACAATTTTAGTGCCTGGCAACTCCAATTGTACTAATGTTGACCTCAGTTTTTCTTTGTTCAGTACTGTCAGGTTGTATTACATTAAAATATTATTTTTAGATACTGATAATTGTGTTATACAATTTTTGAAAAGAAGAAACATAACTTAGTTAATAAGACTATATAAAAAAAATGCACTTGACAACTCATATATATATATATATATATATACATATATATATATATATATATATTTTTTTATTTTTTTTTTTTTTCAGAAACCACAGGGAAATTGAAAAAAATATACCAAACATTTTCATCTATTAAGACATTTTCAGAGGTACAGAAAAGCAATACAGAAAGAAACAATATATACATAAGAAGACAGGATATTCAGAAAGGTCCCATGTTACATATTATCACACACAATTTTGTCAATAATAAAATTGTCCAATTTAGATAAACCCAAACTCAAGTTCATGTTATTTCCAAAATTTTTCTTTTTATGAAACAAGATTCAATAATTTTTCTTCTATAATATTATTACAAGAAGTAATTATTTTAGAATTTCCCCAGTCAATATTATGACCAATCCCTTTGGACAAATAATCCACTGGACACTTGTGCCGTTCTAATTTTGGAAATAACATGAACTTGAGTTTGGGTTTATTTAAATTGGACAATTTTATTATTGACAAAATTGTGTGTGATAATATGTGTAACATGGGAGCTTTCCAAATATCCTCTGTCTTCCTATGTATATATTGTTTCTTTCTGTATTGCTTTTCTGTACCTTTGAAAATGTCTTAATAGACGAAAACGTTTGGTATCTATTTTTTCAATTTTCCCTGTGGTTTCTGCAAAAATAGTTCATCACATGTGTTTTGTGATTTCTTTGCATATATATATATATATATAGACACATTTTGGTACTTCCTTTGAACTCGCTTTTGTTTATTTAGCACCACAGGCTTTAAGCAACATGGTATTTTAAAGTGTTACAGTTAGTATATGTGTTTCTCATTTAAGTGAAAAATGTTACGACTTACAAATCATACGAAAGATAATTCTACAGATTGTAACCATTAGCATATGGATATTTCTTGTTTTCATTTTAATTGATATTTCATGGATTAGAATTGTTTTCACTTAAAACTTTTTTATA
The DNA here is from genome assembly GCF_046742065.1 of Oratosquilla oratoria. Lineage (NCBI taxonomy): Eukaryota > Metazoa > Arthropoda > Malacostraca > Stomatopoda > Squillidae > Oratosquilla > Oratosquilla oratoria. Next base: position 381,210 of record NW_027467753.1, on the reverse strand, counting down.
TCATATTTTAGGCACAGTATATGTATACCAATTTTACATTTTACTTTTATAAGTATAATCATTTCATGCATACAGATGAAAAAATCTCGGAAACAGGAGCGTGTGTTCAGAGCATCAGCTTATATATATATATATATATATATATATATGCACCCGGCAGGTAATCTCCCCATTCAGTTTTACAGGTGGCCCAACCTAAGTTTTAGGTTTTCCAACCTAATTTAGAGATGCCCCAATTTACAGGTTTTTGTGGCACATTCACATGTCTTTCTCTAATTTCCTTGTATCCTTGTCTATTGTATTACAGGCACTGCAGACTGCGTGTGTGGAGCCTGAACTACGTGAAGCTGTGGCCAAGGTCAAGAAGAACATCGACGTCCTATCTAACACCGCCGAGCGCCTCGTTTCATCCTCAGAAGTAAGAGAATGAACACAGAGGAAGAAGAACTGTGAAAGAGGGGAAGGGTGGGAGGAACAGGGTGATGAAGGGGGGCACCTGTTAGGGAAAGGAAGGGTGGGAGAAGAAGGAAGAATGCTTAGGTAGGAGGAGAGAGAACTTGTGAGAGAGGGGAAATAGGGGGAAACTGTGAGAGGGTAAGAGGGAAGGAAAAGAGGAACCTTGGAGGGAGGGAAAGGTTGGGAAGAAGAACCAGTGGGGGTGGCAGGACCTCTGAATGAAGTTGATGGGTACCTGTGAGAGAAAGAGAGGAATTGTAGTGAGAGGATGGGGAAGAGAAAGAAATGTGAGATAGGAGGAACATCTCTGTTTCTCTCTACATTTCGCCTCTCTGTCTCCTCCCCCCTCTCTCTCCCTCCCTCCCTCTCTCTCTCTTGCTCTCTCTCTCTCTCTCTCTCTCTCTCTCTCTCTCTCTCTCTCTCTCTCTCTCTCTCTCGTTTTCACTCTATCCATCTCTCTCCCTCTATCCATCTCTCTCCCTCTCTCTCTCTCTCTCTCTCTCTCTCTCTCTCTCTCTCTCTCTCACACACACACACACACACACACACACACAGCTCCCCTTCCCGCAAAATACAACTAGGTAAATACAACTAGGTAAAATACACACACACACACACACTTTGACAAAGTACCACATAAAAAGTTGCTTAAGAAATTAGAAACTGAAGGAGGAATACAGGGCAAACTGCTAAATTGGATGGAAGACTTTTTGCAAGAAAGAAAAATGAGAGTAGTGATAAGAGATCAACACTCAAAATGGGATGAAGTAATAAGCGGTATTCCACAGGGAACAGTTCTGGCCCCAATAATGTTTGCTATATATATTAATGATATGGATGAAGGAATTGAAAGCTATATGAGCTTTTTTGCAGATGATGCAAAACTATTGAAAAAAGTGAACACGGAAGAAGATTGTGAATCACTACAAAGAGATCTAAATATGGTACAGGAATGGAGTAGGAAGTGGGAGATGGAGTTCAATACAAAAAAGTGTAGTATAATGGAATTTGGAAAAAGTAAAAACAGAATAACAGGATCATATAAATTGGGAGAAGAAGGAATAAAAAAAGTAGAAAATTAAAAGGACCTGGGAGTCATTATTATGAATAATATGTCACCTGAAAAACATATAAATAAGATTTTTGGAGAAACCTATAATTTAATAAGAACAATCAAAGTGGCATTTACATACCTGGATGAAGAAATGGTGAAGAAAATTCTAATCACTCTGATAAGACCAAGATTGGAATATGCAGCAACGATATGGTCACCAAGTACAAAAAAATGCATAAAAAAAACTTGAAAGAATACAAAGAGCAATTACAAAATTGGCACCAACACTCTCAAAACTATCATATGAAGAGAGACTAGCAAAACTTGAACTACAGACACTAGAGCAAAGAAGAGAGAGAGGAGATTTGATAGCTATTTACAGAATCATGAAAGGCATAGAAATTACTGATAGAGAGAATCTGATAAAATGGGATGACAGAAATACAAGAGGACATGGAAAGAAAATAAAAAAAGACAGCTATAGAAGAGATGTGAAAAAGAACAGCTTTCCTCACAGAGTAATAGACAGTTGGAACAAGTTAGATGAGAAAGTGGTGTGTGCAAAAACAATACATGAATTTAAAAATAGTTTAGATAAAATGAGATACGAAAACGGGACACCACGAGCATAGCTCCCCTTCCCGTAAAATACAACTAGGTAAATACAACTAGGTAAATACACACACACATGCGCACACATGCACGTACACACACACACTCTCTCTCTCTCCCTCTCTCTTTCTCTCACTCTCTCTTTCTCTCTCTTTCTCTTTCTCTCTCTCTCTATTTCCCATTCCTTCCTTCCTTCCTTTTTCAGTTTCATCTATATGCTGCTCATGTTGGACTTTTTCAGCAGTGCAGCCAGATGATCTGGTTATGTTTATAACAAGAACCTTACAGCATCCTCTTTTTCTTTCAGGTTTGGGGTGCAGTGCAGCAGGAATGGCGTGTCTCTAAGGCACTTGAAGTGCTCTTCCTACATGTTGAAAATGTCAAACGCCACCATGAGCGAGACCATCATGAGCTCGAGGAAACCAAGAAGTGAGTAAGACATTGAGGGTTTTCACGTGGAAAGAGAGGCTCACTGTCAAGGTCCCAGGACAAGAAAGGAAATATTAGATGTAAGGATGGGAGATATGCCAAAGTAACAAGTGGGTAGGGGTAAACTGTTGTGGAGAGAGTCACCAGTTAAACGATTCAGAAATGTTTACTGTTTTTATTATTTCAACTCTGCCATGACCAGCCTCTACAAGAGGTGAATGTCAACTGCCCCCAGGCTTATGACTGGGGCTTGGCATAGGGTATAGGAATGACACACTTCACTTTTGGCACCCCGTTGCCAGATAGAACTTGTAGGTAGGATAATATAGATAGGTATATATATATATATATATATATATAATATATAATATATACATATATATATATATGTATATATATATATGTATATATACATATATACATATATATATATATACATATATATATACATACATACATACATATACCAAAGGCTTTTTACTCCTTACAAGGGAGGTAGCCAAAAAACAAAGACATAAAAACCATTCCCACCCATTCCGTCCCCAATACAATCCACTCCTCTCCGCCTTCTACCCTCCCTCTTATCTTGGTACCTCCTGGATGATGGGTCATCCCTGTATCCTGTCCACTGCTTTGGGTCAGAACCAGTGTCACAAGACACAGTACATCCACAGTGAGGCCACTTCATTAAATCGGCAACCCTCCTCTCCGTCCCCTCATGCAGAAAAGGAGGAGACGGGGAGAAATCCTTTCGGGCTGCGTCAAAATTTTTCACACATACTACCTCACCCCCCATCCCCCCCACCCATTCCACCTCATGCATCACAACATCATCCATATACAACCATTCTCCACTCATCCCTGTCTTCTGTCCTCTCATGTCCTGTCCTCAACAGATATTCCCCTCTTCCCCAAAGCCCCTTTCACCCCATCCATCCATCTCATCCTATGTTGCCCCCTCATGTTCACTCCCTCCACATCTGCCTTCCATACTTCTTTTACTAGTCTTTCTTCACTCATTCTTTCCATGTGTCCAAACCATTCCAATACCCTTCCACCCTATCTCCCAACTCCCTTACCACACCTGTTCTCCTCACTTCCTCATTTCTCACTCTATCCAGCCTAGTAACCATCATACTTCTCAGGCACCTCATCTCAAACACATTCAAACTCACTCTGTGTTTATATATATATATATATATATATATATATATATATATATAACATAAAAGACATAAAAGAAATATAACATAAGGGTAATACTTATATATAAATGAAGAAACTGCATGCAAAATGTTTAAAGGTAACATTATACAAAATACATGAATGCTTATGGAATATAGATATGGCAACAGCGACAAAGCTGAATGCGTATATGAGGTACTACTACATTGAGCAATTATGTAATGATTGAACTATGTAGACTAAACTATGCAGGTCTAACAATGCACATAAAGTGATTACGTAATGACTACGCAGACTACATACATAAAATAATTGTTATATAGGGATTAAAAACTACATATCCTATATAGGGAATAATTACTACTTATACTATAAAAAGAAGAATGACTATACTATAACACATATAGTAACTATACTATAAGTAAAGAAGAATTACTACAAACACTCCCCCTGCAAGAGTGGAGCGTATGAAAAGGGAAGGATCAATAGTAGAAAAAGTCCGAATGATCACGGAAGCAGACAGACCTGCCTGAATAAGTCATGCATGGTAGGGATGGAGGGGAGAAGGGGGAAAGGTAACAGAGTGGTCAATGTCAACGGTGGGTGAATCAGCTGTGTGTGGCAGTGTATAGCAGTGTATAGCTGTGTGTGGCAGTGTATAGCAGCATCAGCCGTGCTCAGAGTGGGTGAGTCAGTGATGTCAGTCATGAGAGATGTGTCGGGGACATCATTTATGCGAGACTTAGTCTGACTAGGGATAGGAAGGAAAGCTGGTTTTAATTGATCTATGGAAACCAAGGTTTCACCCTGAGGGAGACTAAGGATGAAGTACTTAGGTTCATGTTGAATAACGTCGTAAGGACCAGAGTATGGTGTCTCCAAACTCTTACAAATTCTGTCAACTCTCACCCAAGCCTTAGAGCAAGTGTGAAGGTCATGAGGCATGTATGGTTGAGGTAGTGTATGACAGTCACTGGACACAAGGTCATAGAAATTGATAGATTGCATCTCCTTGACAAGGTGGAGGATGGTTGCATCATCCGAGGTGGTGGCAATGGAAGGCCATAACGTATGAGATCCAGTAACCGTGGTAAATGGGAAAGTTTTAGTGATGTGAGGCATCAAGCGGTAGCCAAGGAGGACTATGGGTAAGGAATAGAACCAGTTATCCTGCCTAGTGTGAAGAGCAGATTTCAGAGAGCAGTGATAACATTCAATCATTCTGTTAGCTTGAGGTTTGGGGTGATAACTAGTAGTATGCATATGGTGGAAACCAGTGATAGGTGAAAGCTACAACATATTCATCCACTCATGAAAGAAATTGCTATTTAAGTGGCAGTGGTGTCAATGAGGGGGATTCCCTCAGACCAACGAGTTGTTCTGTTGATGCAAGTCAACAAGTATTTGTATGGAAGAGAATAAGTATAGTTAGGAAGTGTAGCAGGTGGCAGTGGTCCAATGAAATCAGTGTGCACTAATTATCAAGCTGGGCAAGCAAGTGGCAAATGAAATTTAACATTGACAAATGTAAAGTCATGCACATTGGAAGTAACAATGATCACATCCAATACCACATGAATGGCGTAATACTGGACTCAGTAACTAAAGAATAAGATCTAGGAGCTTTAATATCAAATGACTTGAAGCCAAGTCAGCATTGCTCAGAAGTTGTTAAAATAGCAAATCAATTGGTTGGCTTTATCGGAAGAATCTTCGAAAATATATCAGAAAAAATATTGCTAAACCTTTATAATTCCGTGGTCTGTCCCCATCTTGAATACTGTGTACAATTTTGGTCCCCATACTACCAGAAAGATATTAATAAACTAGAAAGAGTGCAACGAAGAATGACCAAAATGATACCAAGTCTGAGAAATCCGCTTTATGAAAAAAGACTTAAACGACTAGATTTATTCTCGCTTTCAAAAAGGAGAATGTGAGGAGATTTAATCGAGGTTTTTAAGATGTTCAAAGGCTTTGACAACATCAATGTCGAAGATTACTTCTTATTAGACCAATCAAATATAAGAAAATGTCACAATTTTAAAGTAATTGGTAAAAGATTTCTTTGAATGAAATTAAGCATTTCTTCTTTAACCGTGTTGTTAATGCATGGAATTCATTATATTCCACTGTCGTTAAAAGTAACACAATAGCAACACTTAAATAAATACTTAGACTCTAATCTGCAAATAAATTATTATCCCTTGCAATAAAAGATCTGACAGCCTGGCATTTAATTGTAATTGGATAGGATAGTGGTAGCAGTAGTGTTAGCTCATCTTCTATCGCCTAGCTACCCTGTTTTCTTAACTCTAGCTTAGTATAGTAAACACAAACAGCCTCGTTAGGGCCAGTAGGCCTGTTGTTGTTTGTTCTTCCTTTGTGTTCCTTTGTGACTATCGATGCTGCTCTTGCAAGGGAGAAAAAAAGAATGTGGAATATATATGTAAGTTCATCTCTCCAGAACCCATTCTTCTGTCATTATGCTTCTTGAAAGAAAGCTTGTTCTTGGTATGGTTATCTTGTAACTTTTTTTCTGGTTCTCATGGACAAGTTTGTATATATATTTTGCAATTTTTTTCCTTACATTACAGTTTGTTATGAACCAGTTTATTTGTTTATTTTATTTATTTGCTTATTCTCTTACAATTCTTAATCTTAATGCCTTGTTTTGTTTCAAGATAGTTTATACTATTTTGATCCTCCCCAAATTTTATGTTCTTAATAGTATTGTTTGTATCATTATCTTCTTTTCCTTTAGATTACTCAACGAGTACCAGATCCCACTCCCATCAGCATCGCCCACATCATCCATCTCGTCCCTATCAGCTGCTAACCTTGACTCACCCAGCACTGCCCGTAGGCTCCGTGCCCTCAGCCTGGCTGCCCCCATCAAACAGGTGCCACTTGAATAGCATTATTGTTTGGTTACCATGGTTTTGTCTGATCTTCATTTGAAATTATGCACAGTAGGAGTGAATACATAACTATACCATGTATGCCAGACACACACACACTTTTTTTTATCTTTCACTGCCTCTGTCTTTCACTCTTACTGGCTGTTTCTTTCATTCTCTATCACTCTCTAGCCATAGTTTTAATACTGTTGGTTACCCTTTATATTATCCTATTCCTCACCATCATTTTTCACTTTTATATCTGGGGGCCACCTCTGATAATTTTTCCTCCTAATTCCCCTTTGGCTGCTCATCATAATAACTTGTATGTATTACTTCATTACAGTAATTAGTTCTTGAATCCCCTCCAGGAATCGCGGCGCTCAAGTGTGACCCGTCCAGCAATGGGTGCAGGTGGTCGGCGGGCCTCTCTCTTTGCCAATGCACGACCCTTCAAGGAGATGGCCCTTGTTGCTGCAGCTGCAGCAGCTGCTGCATGTGGCGGAGGGCAGCAGTCAGAGAAGGAGGATAATGATAGAACCCATGGCAATGGGTGAGTACCACAATTGATTATCTCTCTTAAATTGAAATGTGGATGAGGGTACCATGTCTTGAGACAAGAAGCCAGAGGTAAGCTGTTTGGAACCTCAAAAGTATGCATGTAAAGTCAGTTAGGGCATACAATTGTAAATACCAAGACTCCAACAAAGGGTATCATGCTTAGCCACCTCAAGATGGGAGAGCTTTAAGAGGTCAAGGGAGCAAATTAAGAAAGACCACATGTCTAAAAATGTGAAAAAATACAATTTTCCATATAGATGCATAAATACTTGGAATAGCTTAGGGAGTGATATAGCCCAAGCTCAAACAATACACGAGTTCAAATCTAAATATGATAATTGGAAATGAAGGATATAGATTAAGTTGGAACTGTATATGAATTTGAGGCTAGGTATGGTAAAGAAAAAAATCAGAGAATAGGAGATGGGATCCAACAAGCATCGCCCCCTTTCCTGTATACTACAATTAGGTAAACCAGTCATGGTAACCTGCATGAGGGGGTGCATCTCCAGATGGAGGTAAGAGTATTGATGAGTTTTGGAGATGGATAGCTGGGTGAGTATCCTCTGTGGCCTTCTTCCTGCAAGACTAACTTCTATTTACCTAATTGTAGTATGCAGGAGAGGAGCAATGCTTGTTGGATCCCATCTCCTATTCTCCATTTTTTTTTATCATCCTAATCCTCAAATTCATGTACAGAATGAACTCACAAGATATGAGGGGGTTTGAACAGGGGCTCAAATGTGTTGGCACACCATGCAACCCTCTTTTTATATGTGGGGCACATAAAAGTGCAAATGGCAGGTGCCATTTTGATGTATCTATAGGCCTAGTCTATATTCCTATTTACATGGCTTCACACAATCCTTCCACTTCTTTATTTTTGAATGAAGAAGGTTTACAATTTATCATCATCTATCTATCTGAAACTTGCTAAGAACTAAGAGCAATTTGTGATGGCACTACTTCCCTATGCCATCGTTGTTGTATTGACCCTTGAACCTTTGCTGCAAATCAATCCATTTGCATACTCCTCCACCGTACTCCACAGCAATTTTCTTGTAACTGATCATTTATCATAAGTTACCTAATATTATAGTCCTATATCTCAGTATCCAGCTTAAGATAGCCTAGTAGAGGTCGAACCCAACATCAATTTATGTATTGGCATCATAAGATAGCTAGTAAGGGCAGTTATAATGTGACATAACTCTGGCAGGGATATGTGGACTAACATTACCTAACACCTAACTCAACTTACATAAGCTACTGTGTTACACTCACATATCTTTGTGTCATATTGTGACACATCATGATACTTCCTTGCATCACAGCATCATCCATACACAACCATTTTCCACTCACCCATATCTTCTGTCTTCTCCCTTCCTTCCTCAACAGGCATCCCCCTCTTTCTCAACACCCCTTTTACCCCATCCATCCATCTGATCCTTGGTTGCCCCCTCATGTTCACTCCATCCACCTCTGCCTTCCACACTTTTATTAATCTTTCTTCACTCATTCTTTCCATGTGTCTAAACAATCCCAATAATCTTTCATTAACCCTATCTCTCAACTCCTTTTCTTTTCCTCGCTCTCCTCCTGACCTTGTTTCTCACTCTATCCAGTGTAGTAACCCCTACCATACTTCTCAGGCTCTTCATTTCAAACACATTTAAACTCTTCCTCTCTTTCTCTCTTATGTTCCATGTTTCTACCCCATACAGTGCTGTTGGCACAATTACCCCTTCATACAGTCTCCTTTTAACATCCATTCCCAAATGTATTTCTCATTACACTTTTTAATCCACAAAGGCATTTACTCGTTTCTCTCAATCTACATTCTACCTCCATCTCCACTCCTCCCTTTTTCACCACATTTACCCCCAAGTATCTAAAGCTATTCTCTTCCTCCAGCTTCTCTCTCTTAATACTCACTTCCAATTTGCTGCCATCCTCTACCTATGTACATCTCACCACCTTACTTTTACCCACATTTATCCTCAACCTCTTTTTTTCGCTCACCTTCCCAAACTCCAACACTAACTTCTTTAATCCCTTCCATGATTCTGCTACAAACGCAGTATTGTCAGCAAACAACAACTGGTTTATCTCCCATTTTTCTCAATTTTCTTTAACAATCTCCAATCCCCAGCCCATTACCTTTCCATTTACCTCTTGTACCACCCCATCCATGTATTCATTTTGTCTGTGATAGAGGAAATCTCTTTTCATAGAGAAATGATGCTACTTTATCATACTGTGACTGTCCATCTGTTATGCTGCCCCCCCCACCCTTAATACTGTCCTGTACCACTTCTCTAAATATACATTTCCTTTTTCACTGAGCCATGTGGGTAAGGGAGAAAGAATACTGCCACAAAGTGTTCCAGCTTGAGTTGTAAAAGGTGACATAAATGAGACAGGGATAGTACTAGGCATCCTACTCTCTGTAGCCCCAAAGGGATTCCTAAAAAATGCAAAGGCATAAGAGGGTCTGGGAGGAGTTTTCTAACAAGAACCCCAAGTTTTGGGTCTTTTAATATGCATGGGTGTGGTACAGATGAGAGTAAAGTGGAAAAGACTGGCATTATGTTTGTGAGAAGAAAGATGGATGTGTTGGCATTAATTGAAACTAAGTTGAAAGGGAGGGGCAAGTTTGAGTTTGTGAGTATAGTGGGGAGGGTGTCAAGAGTGAAGAGAGGATGAGGGAAAGATGGGGTGGCTATATTAGTAAGGGAAGAGATAGGAAAGTGTGTGGTGGAGTGGAAGCTTTTTCAAGATAAATGTGGAAGGTGAAACTGGGGAGATGTGGGTCTTTGTAATTGGATATGGGCCAGGTAGTGAGAACAGTGTAGAGGAAAGGGAGGCTTTTTGGATATATTTAAATGACTGCATAGAGGGTTTAGGGAGAAATGTCAATGTAGTGGTATGGAAATATCTCAATGCTAGGGTAGGAGATGAACCAAAAGATGGAGTGGTTGGGAAGTGTGGAGTGCCAGGAAAAAATTGTAGAGGAGAGTTGATGTGTTTAAAGAGTTGATGATTGCTAACAAAGTGTTTAGGAAGAAAGGCAAGCATAAGCACACATGGGAAAGGGTGGTGGATGGAAGGGTAGTAGGTAGGGCTTTAATGGACTATATAGTGGTACCAAGGAGAAGAGTAGGAAGAATTTTGGATGCACGTATTTTTAGGGGAGAGTGTGTTGGAATATCAGATAATTTTTTGGTGGATGGTAAGTCGAGAGTGAAGGATAGATGGAGAAAGAGATATAGGTCAGAGGGTAGGGAGGTGCTTAGAGTAAACTGCTTAAATGAGAAAGAAAAATAGGAGTGCAAGAAAAAGCTGAGGACTTGTTTAGTTGAGTTGTTATAATTAACGAATGTAGATAAAAAAAATCTTTGTAGATTCAGATGAACTGTCGGTATCTGCTTCTTTTCTTGTCTTCTCTCTCTGCTCTCAGTTTTCTCTTTTATCTCTGTTGTATCTGCTTGGGTCTCCACTCTGGTTCTTTTTGCCTGGCCTTATATAGCCCAGGAATTGGTGATTAAGTTTCCTGGATGTTGATACATACCTAAACTAGGTAGTTTCAGCTACTTCTAACCAATTGGAAATAAAAACATGTTTTTGTGCCAAATTATGTAATGTTTTCTGAGCTTGGTGTTATCTGACAGAACGTATTTGAAATGTGCCCCAACGGATGAATATTTTGCAATGGTTTACTTTATAATAGAGATATTATGAAATATATAGAAAATTTCTTTTCACAAGTGACAATAACAACATAATGATAATACACAACACATATTCACACAAGGCTTACCTTAGAAATACAAATAGGAGACTTTATTCATACAAGGGTGTGACACAGCTCAACCACAGGATTCTAATCATGCTAAGGAAATGACAGTGTGGTTTACAATTCATTTGAACTTGTATTTACTCCAAAGTGTTTGAAAAACTTATGTTGGAAATACGCAGAAAATGAAACAAAATCTTTTATTTGCCATACAACCTTTCCAACAAGTGTCATCAGCACAATCACCCCTTCATATAATCTTCTCATTGCATGTATTCCCAGATGCCTATTTCTCATGACACTTTTTAACCCCCCAAGACATTTACTTGCTTCTCTCAATATATAGTTTACCTCTATCCTCACTCCTCCATTTCCTGCCACATGCAAACTCAAATACTAAATACTATCCACTTCCTCCAGTCTCTCTCCTGACTCCATGAGCACAAAATGGTTCTTGATAATGGTGAAATATTGTCCTTTAAGAGTAAAAATGCTGGTGAACTTTTGGTGACAAAATACAAGTACAACTTGAGTCTGATGCTACCACATTTTCATCTGTACTTGCATGCTATTCCCAAAGTATCTCACCCTTTCTCTTCACATTTCATCTCTGTTGTCCTTACTTATTGTCTATATACTAAAAAACAGTTCTCCCCAAAGCAGTGTGTGGGGTAGTAGCATCCAAGAGGAGGGAAGTGAGGCTGGCAAAGATTTGTCAGATGGTGAGACTTCAAGGACCCCAACACCTCCAGGTGGCCATGAAGGACAGAATGGTGTTGCCAATGGGTCCAGCTGTGTTTATGGATCTGAAGATGATGAAGATTATCAAGAAGATGCACAGGACGACAGGTTTGTGTTTAATGACATGTATGAACATAAGTGCTCAATTGAGTTACATTATTGTAATAAGGAAATATTACCATGTAGTGTTAAAACCAGAATTAAATGTAGTGGGCTTCAGAGGGAGACTGAGAATAAGATGGATGGATGAATGAGATGGAGAAGCTTTGGATGTATGCAGAATGTCTGTTGAGCAGGAAAGAGAGGGTGCTAAAGGTAGGAGTGAATGGATGGAGGGATGTCAGCTTGAAGGGATGATCTTCTCATCTACCTTATAAATTACTTTCATTGGATGAGGAATGGGATGCTCATTGTCCAAGCAGTTTAGTGTTGATAAGTATGACAGAGGTTGGGAGTTGAGGTATTTTAAGCCTTGCAAGAGAGTTCATAGTAAGGGTATACTACATTAAATTATCTTCAAAAAATCCTCAATAAGGAGGCACCATCATAACCCTCTCTGAGAGGGGGAGTTTGTGATGTTAAATTAATCACTCACAGGAGGCAGAGTATGAACTACTATAACCTCAATCTTCATTGAAAGTAGTGACACTAACTTGCTTGGCCAGTGAGCATCCATACATATGTATTTACCTAGTTGTATTTACCTAGTTGTATTTTACGGGAAGGGGAGCTATGCTCGTGGGGTCCCGTCTTCATATCTCATTTTATCTAAACTATTTTTAAATTCATGTATTGTTTTTGCACACACCACTTTCTCATCTAACTTGTTCCAACTGTCTATTACTCTGTGAGGAAAGCTGTTCTTTTTCAAATCTCTTCTATAGCTGTCTTTTTTTATTTTCTTTCCATGTCCTCTTGTATTTCTGTCATCCCATTTTATCGGATTCTCTCTATCAGTAATTTCTATGCCTTTCATGATTCTGTAAATAGCTATCAAATCTCCTCTCTCTCTTCTTTGCTCTAGTGTCTGTAGTTTAAGTTTTTGTAGTCTCTCTTCATATGATAGTTTTGAGAGTGTTGGTGCCAATTTTGTAATTGCTCTTTGTATTCTTTCAAGTTTTTTTATACATTTTTTTGTACTTGGTGACCATATCGTTGCTGCATATTCCAATCTTGGTCTTATCAGGGTGATTAGGATTTTCCTCACCATTTCTTCATCCAGGTATGTAAATGCCACTTTGATTGTTCTTATTAAATTATAAGTTTCTCCAAAAATCTTATTTATATGTTTTTCAGGTGACATATTATTCATAACAATGACTCCCAGGTCCTTCTCATTTTCTACTTTTTTTATTCCTTCTTCTCCCAAATTATATGATCCTGTTATTCTGTTTTTGCTTTTTCCAAATTCCATTATACTACACTTTTTTGTATTGAACTCCATCTCCCACTTCCTACTCCATTCTTGTACTTTATTTAGATCTCTCTGTAGTGATTCACAATCTTCTTCAGTTTTCACTCTTTTCAGTAGTTTTGCATCATCTGCAAAGAAGCTCATATAGCTTTCAATTCCTTCATCCATATCATTAATATATATAGCAAACATTATTGGGGCCAGAACTGTTCCCTGCGGGACACCGCTTATTACTTCATTCCATTTTGAGTGCTGGTCTCTTATCACTACTCTCATTTTTCTTTCTTGCAAAAAGTCTTCCATCCAATTGAGCAATTTACCTTGTATTCCTCCTTCATATTCTAATTTCTTAAGCAACTTTTTATGTGGTACTTTGTCAAAAGCTTTTTTTAGGTCTAGAAATGCACAATCAGCCCATCCATCTCTTTCTTGTATTATATCTATTAGCCTTGAATAGAAACCTATTAAATTGGTGACGCATGATCGTCCTTGTCTGAATCCAAATTGCCTTGGATTTAGTACGTTGTTTTTTTCCAAGTATTTTACCCATCTACTTTTGATAATTCTTTCACAAATTTTTGCTATTGTACTTGTTAGAGAGACTGGTCTATAGTTGGTAGGTTCTTCTTTATTTCCTCCTTTATATATAGGTACTATATTTGCTTTTTTCCAATCTTCTGGAACTTTTCCTTCTTTTAAGGAACTGCTTATTATGCTATGTATTTTGTCTGCCAGTTCATTCCTGCATTCTTTCAGAATCCAGTTTGCTATTTCATCTGGCCCATGCGATTTTCTGACATCAAAATTTCCCAAGTGTGTCAATATTTCATTCTTTGTTACTTCTATTTCTTCCATAGGGGGGACTTTTTCTTTCCACTCAATCTCTTCAGGTTGTATATTTTCCCTTGTAAACACTGATTTAAAATGTTTGTTCATAATTTCTGCCATTTCCATTTCCTCAGTGTATTCAACTCCTTGTCTTAATTTCTCCAAGTCTTGTTTGTTTTTCAGTTTATTGTTTACAAATCTGTAGAATAGTTTTGGTTGATCTTTACACTTTTCTATAACATCTTTTTCATATTTTCTTTTTTCTTCTCTGCACTTTTGTACATATTCATTTCTATAACCAGTATATATTTTCCATTTTTCAGGTCTTCTGTCTTTTTTCCATCTGGTCCAGGCTTTGTCTCTTTTGTCTTTTAACTCCCTACAACTTTTGTTGTACCAGCATTTTACATATTCTTTTTCTTGTTTTTGTCTTGGGACATACTGTTCCACTCCTTTTTTGTAAATTTTTGTCAAAATATTCCATTTCTCTTCCACTGATGTTTCTTCTTTGTATATTTCTTCCCAGTTTTCTTGTTGGAAGAATTCTCTTATTTTATCAAAGTTTGTTTTTTCATACATCATTCTTCCTTTTCTATATTGTTCATTTCTTTTCATATATTTTTCTTCATTAAGTTCCAGTTCAATCAATATGTGGTCACTTTTACCTATTGGTGTTTTATATTCAATCTTGTCCACTATTCTAGGTTCAGATGTAATTATTAAGTCTAGCCTCGATGGTTCTTCTTCATTTCTATACCTAGTGTTCTCTTGTATCCATTGTGTCATTGAATGGTCAGTAATCATCTCAAGTAGAGCATTTCCCCATGAGTCATCACCACTCTTTACTGTCATTTCTTCCCAGCAGATTTCTTTGCAATTAAAGTCGCCTATCATAACTATTCTTCCTCCGTCTTCCATTATTTTAGTTAATGCTATCTTTGTGTCCTCTAACATACTTTTATGTTCACTCTCCTCCCATGAGGCTGTTTTCGGAGGCACATAATTGATCACAAATTTTCTGCTCTTCTTATCTCGGTCTTCCACTTCTATCATAATCATCTATACTGTATTCTTTCCATATATGACACCTTTCACGTTTATATCCTTCTTAGTCAGGAACATAACTCCACCCCCTTGTTTTTTCTCTCTGTTTCTAATCCAATAATTGTATGCATCATGTCCTACACTGTTGGGTGGTAGTGGGCCTTTTAATTTTGTTTCTACAATTCCCATTATGTCCGGTTCTTTTTCTTTCAAATAATCATTCAGTTCATTCAATCCTGTTATCAATCCATCTATATTTGTGTAAGACGCTCTTAATTTTCTGCCACTTCCATTGTGTTCTCTGTTTCCCTTATGTTTTTCTTTAGTATGTCGAACTGCTTTATTTTCATGTTCACTACTCTCCAATAGAATCTCTCTTTCTCTGACTCCGTTCTTTCCTCGTTTTTTGCCTTAGCTTCAATTCTTTTCTGCTTTTCTGCCTCTCTTTCCTCCTTATTCATTTCTCTTTTTATCCATACCTTTTTATATTGATCATTTGTTGCTAGTTTCCCTGTTTTGGATAGAATTTTCTATGCCGTTGTTTGTGACCTAAATTTAATCTTAATTGGTCTGGTCTTATCTGTACTATATTTTCCGAGTCTGAATTTTTCCTCAATTTCCTTTATAATTTCTGGTTCATCTTCCTGGACTAATTTTAATAAACTGCTTACTCTTTCATTTTCCTCCTTGATTCTTGCGGTTCTATCTGGGTTATGTTTCTCTTCCATTCCTAATATAATTATACATTTCTTTTTGTCAGCTAATTCTCTTACTATTTTCTCCTTCTGTCTCATCACTTTAATAACTGAGTCTTCATTATGTTCTTTCAATTGCTGTTTGACTATGTCAGTGAATGAAACCTTATTCCCTTCTTGGGTTGTTCTCCAATTTTTAGCTTCTTTAGCTATTGTGTCTCTGTTTTCATTACTATTCTTCTTCAATTTCTCATTCTCCTTTACATTTCCTAACTGTCTTTTTAGGTCCTCTATTTCTTCAGTTAAGTTTCTGTTTGCCTTCTCTAGTTGTTCCAACCTTTCAATTCTCTGGAAAATGGAGTCAACATTACCTAACTTACGTTCCAAGTCCTCTATAACATTATCAACTCTCTCCTCTAGTCTTATCAGTGGGGGGGGGGGGGGTTGTGTCCCCCCCCACCCTCTTTAAATCCCTGGAACATATTCTCGTCACTTTCTACTTGTATTGCTCCTCTCTATACTTCTAATCTTTACATTTTTATTAGACATTTCATCATCGCTCAGTCTCTTGTTTACCTTTCGCTTGTCTGGCTGGGCCAAGTCTACTCCCTCCTCATTTCCTTCCATTTCCCTCAGTAATCCCTCCCCGTTTCCTCTTTCCCTACTTTCCCACTACTCCACGAGCAATTTCCCCCCCACCCTGTAAAAACACCAGGCACTTCTCTTTGCGTTGGGATCCACAGACTTCAGTTTTCTTCAGAACGTCATCCAAGCCGTCCATTCGCTGAAGTGTGTGTGTGTGTGTTTGTGTGTATATATATATATATATATAATATAGATACATATATGTATATATATATATATATATGTGTATATAGATATATATATATATATATGTATATATATATATATGTATATATATATATATATATATATATATATATATATATATATATATATATATTATGAAGCAGCCTTGCTGTGGATGTTCTGTGTCTTGCTGCATTGCTTCTGACCCAGGGCTGTGGATGAGATGCAGAGATGTCCCATCATTCAGGAGGAGCCAAGAAAAGAGGGTGGGAGAGAGGGGTGAATTGGAGTGGAGTGTGTAGGGATGACATGGGTGGGAGTGGAATTATGCCTTTGAACTTTTGGCTACCTCCCTTGTGAGGAGGAAAAAGCCCTTGGTGTATGTATGTGAAGCAGCATTGCTGTGGATGTACTGTGTTTTGCTGCATTGGTTCTGACCCAGGGCAGTGGGCAAGATACAGGGATGACCTGTCATCCATGAAGAGCTAAGGTGAGAGAGAGAAAAGAGTGGTGTCTGGGAGTGGAATGGGTGGGAGTGG
Source organism: Oratosquilla oratoria (assembly GCF_046742065.1). NCBI lineage: Eukaryota > Metazoa > Arthropoda > Malacostraca > Stomatopoda > Squillidae > Oratosquilla > Oratosquilla oratoria. Next base: position 364,143 of record NW_027467753.1, on the reverse strand, counting down.
GTATATGCCATTTGACTTGGCTATCTCCCCCATCATCCAGGAGGAGCCAAGAAAAGAGGGAGGGAAGGATGGTGAATGGGAGTGGATATGCCTTTGGCTACCTCCCTTGTAAGGGGGAAAAAGCTGTTGGTATATGTACCTCCCCTATATGCGTGTATTATTGGGTAGTGTTGTTATTAACTTTGGCTACTCTTTCAGTGAAAGTCAGGAGGAGCGGCGCCCATCAACATCTGCAATACCCAGATCGAAACCACGGCCTCGACCAATGGAGTGGAGACTGCCACGCATTCCTACTGTCATACGAGATCAGTAAGTCTTTTTGCTCACTCACATTCATCCACCCAACAAGTAATGGCTTTTCCCATCATGGGCCATGAGATCTGCTAATTTCACATAAAGACTGCTCATAACAAAAGTTTAACCTACAGAGGTGGAAATCCAAAGATTCAGCCAGAACCTCAACTTTTTCACCCTATGCACACACTCTTGGGCTCAGCAATTTGCCATTTACCTTGAGGGGCTTTCAGTATATCTGTCTAGGGATGAGTCTTGTAGAACCACGTTTGGCAGGCACCTATTGACAGTTCCTGTTGTGAAGATGAAGGGAAGTTGTGGTTGCACAAGAAAAGTAGTTGTAAAGGATGTAGAGGAGGGTGGCAGTAGAGTGTAATTTGTAGTTGGATGTTTTGTAATGAAATAGAGAAAATGATAATATGAAGGAATGAGAGTGATGTTTATGTATATACTGGGATATTTACTGCATATTTTTAAGTAGTATTCATCTGTCAGACAAATCTCCACTCACAGAAAACTTCTGAATTACCTTTTTATTTATGCTGTTCCTCATATCTACTGCCTCCTCAAATCTATCCATCATCACTCTAAAATTTCCATCCTTTCCTGTGGTGGGGGATAAGTATGCCACCACTGTGTTTCCATACTTGCCATAGAAAGTATCACCATAATGAGCTTACCTGAGGCAATATCATTGAAGCAGAAGGGGTAAGATTGAGAAGTAATGTCACATAGAAGGCAGCAGTGTCACATTTCAATGTGCTGCACAGATTCCACACAACATTCCCTCCCTCAGAGGTGCTGGTACCTGGTCCTCCTCATTCTCCTTCAGTCAGTACTCCAGCACCTGCCCTTGTACATACCTTCTTCTAGCCAATTACATCTAAACAAATGCAGGTCCCCTGCCTATGCCCAGCTGCTGAAAGCCCATAAATTACACACATACATCAATCCATTGCTACACATACAATTCCTAGGCCTAACATGCTCACATTAACAAGTACACAATAAGTTGGACCTATAATCATCACTGGTTTTTACCCAGGCAGTGGGTAGATCAGGATGACCCTTCATCAATGAGGAGGTAAGATGTGAGGGAAACAAATGGGTGGCAGATGGGAGTGGAATGGGTGGGATTGGGTGTATGCCTTTCCTGGTTTCTTTCTAGGAGAAGAGGTCCTTGGCATATAGATAGGTATAGACAATCAACACACACCCTCACTTACGTCTAGTGGTTTTGTTGCCGACACAAAGGAAACGACTAGTTGTTATCGTGTGGGATGTGTAGGCTATGTTTCTCATGTGACTGATAAGGTAAAATTCAGTTCTTGAAATAAGTATAGTTGGCACAATGGAGAAAGAAAAAGACGAAAAATATTAAATGAACCAACGAAGAGAGCCCTGGATATAAGTAAAGTAGAATCACCGAGAGGAGTAATTCCCAAGAGAACATGTTTAATTGACACACCAAGAATAAACCAAAGGTGGGAGAACAACAGTTTTTCAGGTTTCAAAGAAATCCAGGAGAAATAGGTAAAGGGTTAGATATAGATAGAGAAGTTAGATATAGCAATGCATTAAGAAATCGTGAAGTAAACGAATTATTGGAAGAAATCATAGATTTAATATTGGATTACTAAGCTGTACTTAGGGAATTGATTATTTTGCATAAGAGTAACAAGCAAATGATTAGAGAATTAAGTGACCTAAAGAGCGAAATTGATGTGCTCAAAAGAGAAAATAAAAGAATGAAAAATGAGGACAAAAATAAAAATGAAAAATTGAAAAAGGAGGTCAAAGAGCAATTATAGGTAGTGACAGGAAAGGTGGAAGAGTCAAAGAAACAGACCTCCTTGAAGTAAAAAATCTATGGAAACAAGAACATGAAAATAAAAAAACATCCTTTAGAGAAATAGTACAAAAGCAGATGGAGGAAAATACAAAAGGAGCAGTTATGAAAGTAATTAAAGAAAAGGAAAATTGGGTGAGAGATACAGTCGATGAAGGTAAATACATTATGGTCCATGGCATCCAAGGAAAACATGTGTATAAATACCAGAGAGAAAAGGAGGAAAATGAAATAGCTAAGGAAATTTTGAAAGAAATTCAGGATGAAGGGCAAAATTTTGACAAAGAAATTGATGAGATTTACAGGATAGGCAAATATTCAAAAGAAAAACAACATACATATACCAAAGGCTCTTTTCCCCCTTACATGGGGGGGTAGCCAAAAAGAAAAAGGCATAGAAACCACTCCCACCCTTTCCATCCCTTACATATTCCACTCCCCTCCACCCTCATCCCTCCCTCTCATCTTGGCACCTCCTGGATGATGTGTCATCCCTGCATCCTGTCCTCTGCCCTGGGTCAGAAGCAGTGTCACAAGACACATCACATCCAGCAAGGCTGCTTCATTAATTCGGCGACCCCCCCCCTCTCTCTCTCTCTGTCCCCTCATACAGAAAAGGAGAAGACGGGGAGAAATCCCTTCGGGCTGCATCAAATTATTTCTCAAACATACTTCTTCACCCCCCATCCACCATGCACTCCCTTCCATGCATTACAGCATCATCCATACACAACCCTTCTCCATTCACCCCTATCTTTTGTCCTCTCCCATCCTTCCTCAACAGACATTCCTCTCTTTTGTAATGCCCCTTTTACCCCATCCATCCATCTCATCCTAGGTTGCCCCCTCATGTTCACTTCCTCCACATCTGCCTTCCACACTTCTTTTACTAATCTTCACTCACTCTTTCCATGTGTCCAAACCATCCCAATACTCTTTCATCAACCCTATCTCCCAACTCCCTTTCCACCCCTGTTCTCCTCCTCACCTCCTCATTTCTCACTCTATCCAGCCTAGTAACCCCTATCATACTTCTCAGACATTTCATCTCATAGCTCCCCTTCCCGCAAAATACAACTAGGTAAATACATTCAAACTCCTCTCTTCCTCTCTCATGTTCCATGTTTCTTCCCCGTACAGTGCTGTCAGCACAATCACTCCTTCATATAACTTCCTCTTAGCATCCATTCCCAGATGTTTATTTCTCATTACACTTTTTAATCCACCAAGGCATTTATTCGCTTCACTCAGTCTATATTCTACCTCCACCCCCCACTCCTCCCTTTCCTGCCACATTGGTACCCAAGTATCTAAAACTATCCACTTCCTCCAGTCTCTCCCTTGATACTCACTTCCAGTCTGCTGCCATTCTCTCCCCTTGTACATCTCATCACCTTACTTTTACCCACATTTATCTTCAATTTCCTTCTTTTGCACACCTTCCCAACTCTGTCACTAACTTCCTCAATCCCTCCTCTGATCCTGCTACAAGCGCAGTGTTGTCAGCAAACAACAGCTGGCGTATCCCCCACTTTTCTCCATTTTCTTTAACCATCCCCTATCCCCAACCCACTACCTTTGTATTTACCTCTCAAACAACCCCATCCATGTATAACTTGAACAGCCAAGGTCACATAACACATCCCTGATCAAGTCCTACCTTCACCTCTCTCCATTTCTAATTCTAACACAAGCTCTACTACTCTCATAAAAATGCTTGACTGCTCTTAAAAGCTTTCCTCCTATCCCATATATCTGCAATACCTCCCACAGTGCCTTCCTGTCTACCCTGTCATAAGCCTTTTCCAGATACATAAAAGCCCCAAAAAAAACATCCTAAAGCTTTCTTGCATATCTGTTTTACCTCAAGTTTCACTGACTGGAAATTTGTAGCCCCATATTGGCTGGTAATAATCCTTGGGCCCTCCTATAGCTCTTTAGGAAAAAATATTGGATTGTTGTCTTTATTGTGTTTGTGTGGGACTGTTTGTGTGTCACTAACTAAAATTAGTAGGAGGAGGTAAGCAGTTGTCAGCTCTCCATATATAAAAAAGAAGAAGAAATACAGATGAAATTGATGCAAATCTTGGGCCTGGTTCAGAGACTAAGTGTCATCCTTTGTGACAGCACTTTTAAAAGAAGGTTAGGCGGTTGATGGGTTTTGAAGAGCAGTGAAATTATTTTCTGTCATCCATCTTGCCAAACCATCACAAGCAGGCTGACATCATTTGTCTTTTTGACTGCATATAACTAAGATAAATGAAGTTATACTGATATAAGTTAATGAAAATACACTAACATAAGAATTGTCCTTACAGCTGGTTGGTAGAAGGTTTTGGCGAAATCATAGAATGGCTAAGAGGAGGAACGTGGCCATACACATCACAGCAAACTGTACTGGGTGCTCGCTATGCAGTGAGCTCACTGTTCTTGGTAATAGCCATTCTCTTTGTGGTCTTGACATTGTCAAGAGGTGATACTATGCAGAATTCATGCCATCCTGGCTGGAACTGGCCATTTTTTCTGCGTCAGATGCATCCCTTTGTGTCTGTCTACTGCAACTCACCTCCATTCTGATGTGTTCTCTCTCTATCTGTATGGGATCTTGGGTGCATTTTGACAATTGTTGAGTTATGATGAGACCAACCATATAACCATCTGTTGTCACCTGTCTTTTAGCTATATACAGATGATGCCAACTTCTGACAGTACTTGCCATGAGCTCTAGAACATGTGTAATTCTTCTTATAGATGACTCCTACTGTGTTCTTCCTCATCTCCATCATTTAGTATGGTACATGTGCACCAAAGCTGTTCATATGATAATTTTAAAATATTTACATTCCCTTGCTCTATTTGATATAGTTTTCAGTGTTTTTCCAAATTGTGATATGTTTACAGTTCTTGTGCAGTCATGCTCATTGTTTGCATAGTGCCATGAGCAGAAAGATATGGTGTTTTAAAAATGCCCAGACCAATTCAGGGTATTGCATCAACATATCTCTGAGGGTGATCACAGAAAAAGTGAGAATCTATGGTGTGAATGCAGTGAAGGAGCATGAAGAATATGAGGCTTTATGAAATATTTAATTGCTCTGGTTATAAAATGCATTTATCATGAACCAACATATATAAATGTGCTAGCAGGCAAATCTTACAGTTGGATATGTATGAAAGACAATTTGGTGCTTTGAGGTCTTTCTCTTTCCTGAAGTTACTCTAAGGAGAGAATTTGTTGACAAATTTGCAGTGTTAGAAGGCTCTCCAATCGGGTCTTGTGCAGATGAAGCATTGGCTGAATAGAAATTATACAAGTTTCTTTCACTGACTATTGAAAAGAACAAACCAGTCAAAGTGCACTACCTTGCATACTAGGTTGATATGTGATATTAATATTTTCATCTCTTCCATGCCTGACTATATAAGCTTGGTTTTTACTCACATTGAGGTGTAATTATAACTAAGATTATATTATGATTAGGTCTGGCCCAAACCAACAGCCCATTGGTTGTGCTGTGCTAAAGTAGTTACATAGGTTCCTATACAAAACAGTTCAAGGGAAGTATGCTAGAGGCTGTAAAGCAAAACATCAGAATGAAAAGTATTGTTTATGTTGCTAACAGGTCATATTAAAGATACTGTTAACACAATAAATATTTGGGACTTGATAGTCTGTTGTATGTATATACCATTGTTCATTACCTGTACTTTGATATTGTTAGTATCTGTATGGATTTATTTTTTATTTATTCTTGATATATTATTTTGTCCTGTGGATAACAGATGGTAAGTAATGCCTCTTTTAAGTGTAGATCAGATATTTGCCCCCCCCCCCCAACTGGCTACTATTTTCTTAAGATGTACATGTATATATATATATATCTGTTTATTTTCATGTTTGCTTCTTCAGTTTACTCTTTGTATCATTTGGGTTGGAGGAAAATCACATTTTTACTTAATAACTAAAGTGGGTGCCAGTGGACATGGAATCCTGTAATTGTCAAAAATTTTGATTTAGTGTTGGTAAATGTTTGAGCACCCTTCATGTGAAAAACATTGTGGAGAATACAAATGTTGCTACAACAAGATTATCCAAAAAAAATTTAACAAGCACACTGGAAAATTCTGATTACCTGGAGACCCTAGACAGAATACTGTTTAATGCAGATTGTGTATGTCTATATATATATATATATATATATATATATATATATATATATATATATATATATATATATGTATATATATATATAATATACACATACCCATAAATCAGTCATATAAGAGCTTGGCCAGGAGGGCAAAAGCTGTCAATTACAAGTACATGTGATCCAAGATCATGTTAAATCACACACACACACAGACACCAAGGAAGTCTTCCTAGGTAGCCAAGTCAAAGGCACACACCCACTCCCTCCCATCCACCACCCTTGTTTTCTTTCTTAGCTCCTTGTGGATGAAGAGTCATCCTGTCTCCTACCCACTGCCCAAGTTGGAAGAAATGCAGCAACACAGCACATTACACTCATTCTCCCTCTTCCCTCTGTCTCTTCCCATCTCCAACTCTTTCTTTGTATCTGTATACCAAAAGACAGATGCAAACCCACCCTTCACCCATGGCACACCCATATATTCCCATTTTATCCTATCTCCTTGCAGATGAAGGGCTGTGTGTGTGCATGTCTTTGTGTTAATACATGCATAATAAACTAATAACACATTCAACCACCCCTCCCATCTCCATTCAAATTCAATTCTCTTCAGACTCTTACTGGGCTTTTAAAAATTGGTTGTGTGCACTTCAGTTATGCAGGAACTTTTGGGGGAGACAGTAACCCTGTTTTATAGGAACTCTTTATTTTAACTAATTTCTTGTGATATGACAAATAAAAATTCTAGTATTACAAATAATACTGGTAGATTTGTTTTCATTGGCTAGAAAATATTTCACAAACTCTTTTCCAAGAATTTGTGTGCTTTCAGTAAATATGGACACCTCTTGTGTACATTTTTGTGCCATACATTATTTTGTTACTTTCCTGTGTGGACAATTTTGAATCAGATTGCTTTTCTGTGCTGTATTTTCACTGAACAGGACTGTTATTATTATTTTTTTTTTTTTCTTTGATATTCTAGGGAACTACACTTTAAAAGATGTATATGTGAAAGAAATAAATAAATACTGTTTTCACAAGAGTTTTATTCAGCAATCCCTCTGAATAAACCAGAAACACATTGTGTATTAGAGGGCGCCTACAACTTTTCCTAGACTCCTTCATGGAGAAAGATCAAGTGTTGCCTTATCACCTTCTTGTGGTGTCCCTTGGGATCAACTCCCACCAAGGTAGTCACAATGTATGAGGTAGCAATTAGGACTGATAATATATTCAGTCACTGTCAAAACTAACAGTAACTTCATTCTTCATGTTACTTAGTCCCTGTGGGGGAAGGCCCAATGGTTGCCCTGTATGGTACTGGGGGGATAGTAGCTCTGCAGTAGCCTACACAATGGAACAGCCTGAATCATAACACTGTTTTAGATCACTACACTCCACAATCACTCATGATAAACCTCATATAGAGAGTTTTTGATGGCATCAATTCAGAGAAGCCCCCACAAAGACCACTTCTGTCAACACTAGACATCAGTAAAGCTTTCGATGCCATCCCCAGTCACAATCTTGCAAACAAAATATATATCTCAGACATGCTCAATAATACCAAAAGATGGCTGGCCAATTATCTGGCAGGTAGAAATGCCTGTTATATGATGACCAATCAGCACACACCAGAAATTTTAAGAACTGAGTACCATGGGGCTCAGTTCTATTCTTCACATTCTTTAATCTATACAGGCACAATACCACTTCTGACAACTTAGAAATACAAATCTCTTCTTATGCAGACAACATAACAATTACATGCACACACTGTAATGCAAAGCTGCAGAAATACCATGATACACTCAATACCTGGTTCACTACAAATAGGCTCAAAATAGCCCCCAATCAAATCTACAGCCACACTTTTCACCAATTGGACAATAGAACATACCATGCTTCTATATCAACAAACTCTCATACCACACACACACAAAATCTTGGCATAACAAAAGATAAATCCATGTCATTCAAACAACACATCAAACATAAGGATGACATGCACACCTAAAAAGTAGATGGATAAAACATCTGGAGGAGAACAAAATCCTAAATCTGAGACAATTTGGAGTTGGACAAGGAAGACCATGTACCACAAATATGATCTTTTTTTACTCAAGACTACTTGACAATATAAGAAAGGGATATATGGGCTGATTGTGCATTCCTAGATCTATAAAAAGCTGTTGATAAAATCCCTCACAAAAAACTATTAAGAAAACTGGAAACTATAGGAGGGATACAAAGTAAACTACTGAAATGGATGGGGGACTTTTTGCATGGAAAGTAGTGCTCAGAGATAAGAGGTAATTAGTGGAGTTCCATAAGGATTAGTATTGGCTCCAATAATGTTTGCACTATTTATGTGAATGACATGGATGAAGGTGTGGAATGTTACATGAGCTTCTTTGCGGATGATGCAAAATTGTTAGTGAGTACTGAAACAGACTCGCTACAGAGATCTGAACAGGGTCTGGGAATGGAGTCAGAAGTGGGAAGTGGACTTCAACATTAAGATATATAGCATAATGGAATTTGGAAAAAGTAAAAAAAAAAAAAAGGTATCAGGACAATATAAAATTGGTGAAAAGGAAGTAACAAAAGTGGGATCTGAAAAAGACCTGGGGTGATTATCACAAAAGATATGTCCCCTGAGTCTTGTGATGCAATTTTTTTTTTTTTTAATCTCATCCAAATTTGTTCAGATATTAAATATTTAGTATATAAAAACAGGTGCAAGTATGTTATTCATCCCTCCACATATGTGCATCTATCTTATTCAAAGAGGCATTAGACAGTATAAAAATAAACAAGTAATTGACCATTTTAGTCACTGTCAGATGCTGCAAGCCTGCAACAAGTGTAGATATTGTATATGGGCCAGTATGGCTATTGGCTGGCTACCTTACAAAATTTACCTTTTATCTTAGCATACTCTTCAAAGATTAAACACTCCAATTTCCCTTGTAATGAATGATTAAACATGCACATAAAATGGGAGATACAGTAAGGTTTTATTATTTATATATTAATACAAGCACCCGGACCTGGCTTCACCAGGTGTGCTTGGCCTATGGTGTAGCTCGCTTCGCTTCGCTTGGCAATATTTCGTAAAGATTCTCTTAGCAATATTTCGTAAAGATTCTCTTGGTAATATTTCGTAAAGATTCTCTTGTTAACATTTGGTAAAGATTCTCTTGGCAATATTTCGTAAATATTTTCTCATTAATATTTCGTAAAGATTCTTTTGTCAGAATTCCGTAAAGATTCTCTTTTTCTTGCTTCGCTTGGCAATATTTCGTAAAGATTCTCTTAGCAATATTTCGTAAAGATTCTCTTGGTAATATTTTGTAAAGATTCTCTTGTTAACATTTGGTAAAGATTCTCTTGGCAATATTTCGTAAATATTTTCTCATTAATATTTCGTAAAGATTCTTTTGTCAGAATTCCGTAAAGATTCTCTTTTTCTTGTTAGCACCACTTTCTTTTTCCATGGTAATATTAGTGTTTCCGGTGATGACTCATTTCCGGGTTGGGCCTTGCGTAGGAGGCTGGAAGGTTTAGAGAGAAATATTTTTTTATGTTAGTGGAGTGGAGATTCTCTTGGCAATATTTCGTAAAGATTCTCTTAGCAATATTTCGTAAAGATTCTCTTGGTAATATTTCGTAAAGATTCTCTTGTTAACATTTGGTAAAGATTCTCTTGGCAATATTTCGTAAATATTTTCTCATTGATATTTCGTAAAGATTCTTTTGTCAGAATTCTGTAATTCCATTTTTATGTATTTAGATTCTCTTGGCAATATTTCGTAAAGATTCTCTTAGCGTTATTTCGTAAAGATTCTCTTGGTAATATTTCGTAAAGATTCTCTGAGTCTGAGTCAGATGTGTCCCCGGGAGTTAGTGTTTCCGGTGATGACTCATTTCCGGAGTAGGAGGTTGGAAGGTTTTAGAGAGAAATTTTATTTTATGTATATAGACAGTATGCACAAACAGCACAATCTTGGTTACTCCTGCGGCTTCTACAGCTGCTGTTCCTCTTCAGGCTCCTCTTCATCATCATACAGGGAAATCATGTCTCCAGTACCAAGGCTGGGTGGATCGTTAATTGAGCCCTCAGAATCTTCTGATTCTGAATCCGACTCAAGCTGGAGAGTAGGGATGTTTTTTGATCTTGAAACAGTATCCCTGCTGGTTGATGGCTTTGAATCTTTTTACTCGCTATCCCTTAACTTTAACCTACAATCATACATAACATAATTGGATCACAAGCCCTCTGCTGAATAAATAAATTAAAATAATTTATTTAATAATAGGGTTATAACATAACTTATAAGTATACAAGTTAGTTTTGGTTAGTTTGTCACGGCACTCAACACCACTCACAGCTTGAAGCTGGTTGTTAGTCTACCATCGACCACTACGTGAACGGATTCCTGTGTTCTCTCTCTCCTCTGCAACATATATTAATCGTATTACTTGTCAAATAAGAGTGATAGATGTCATTAGTAAGTCAAGAAAAATGTGTCGTCTTCTACACCATTTTGAGGATTTTGCTGTTTGTCACATTTTTTAAGGTAGTTACTATTTAGCCCGTCTGGGGTATTGGCTGCTTGTTATTGTGGCAAAGTAGCATGCAGTTGATACTTTAGGGTCTATATGGGGCGCCCCTACGGACCAGAGCCACACATCATTTTGTCTATGATAGAGGAAAACTCTTCATAGAGAAATGATGACACTTTTATACTACGACTATCCCTCCTTTATGCTGTCCCCCAACCCCTTGCTGCTGTCCTGTACCATTTCTCTGAGTATTCATTTTCTGCTGTGGGGGATTTCCCTGTGGTGGGGGAAAAGAATACTGCCACCAAGTATTTCCACTTGGATCGTAAGAGGCGAGAAGAAAGGGACGGGGAGTGGGACTAGGCATCCTTCTTGTAGCCCCACAGGGGACATTCCTAAAAGAAAAAGTAAAGGCATAAGAGGGTCTGGGAGTTTTTGGACCAACACCCTAAAGTTTGGGTCTTTTAATGTGCATGGATGTGGTACAGATGAGAGAGTAAAAGCGAAGAGATAGTATGTTTGTGAGAAGAAAGATGGATGTGTTGGCTTTGAGTGAAACTAAGTTGAAAGGGAAGGGTGAGTGTAAGTTTGGGAGGTTATCAGGAGTGAAGAGAGGGCGAGGGAGGGAAGGGGTGGCTATTCTAGTAAGTGAGGAGATAGGTAAACAGGTAGTGGAGTGGAAGGAGGTTTCCTCAAGGATAATGTGGATGAAGGTGAAACTGGGAAAGGAGATGTGGGTCTTTGTAAGTGCATATGGGCCTGGCAGTGAGAAGAGTGTAGAAGAAAGGGAGGCCTTTTGGATAGATTTAAATGAGTGCATAGAGGATTTAGGGAGAAATGTCAATGTAATAGTACTGGGAGACCTTAATGCTAGGGTAGGAAATGGTCCAATTGATGGAGTGGTTGGGAAATGTGGAGTTCCAGGAAAGAATCATAGTGGAGAGTTGATGGTGGAAATGTGTCTAGAGAGTTGATGATAGCAAATACAGTGTTTCGGAAGAAAGTCAAGCATAAGTATACATGGGAGAGGGTGGTAGATAGAGCGTTGATGGATTATGTAGTGGTAAATAGGACTATGATAGGAAGAGTTAAGGATGTACATGTGCTAAGGGGAGAGGGTGGGGGAATATCAGATCATTTTTTGGTGGAAGGTAAGTTGAGAGTGGAGGATAGATGGAGAAAGAGGAAAGGGACAAAAGGTAGGGAGGTGCTTAGAGTGAACTCTTTAAATGAAAAGGAGAAGGAGTACAAGAAGAAGCTGAAGGAGGAGTGGGAGGGAGTGAAGGATAGAGTAGAGCTAGTTGTGGATGAGGAATGGGGATGGTTCAAGGAGGGAGTCACAAAGTGTGCAAGGATGGTGTGTGGAACAAGAAGGACAGGAGGAAATAGAAGGAAGGGTAGTGAATGGTGGGATGAGGAAACAAAGAAGGTTGTAGAAGAGAAGAAGCGAGGTTTCACAGATTGGTTACAATATAGGACGAGGGAGTCATATGAGAGGTACAAAGAAAAGAAAAGAGAAATAAAGCAAAAGGTAAAGGAGGCAAAGAGGAGAGCAGATGTGAAGTGGGGTAAGAGTATGACAAAATTTTGAAAGTAATAAAAAGATGTTTTGGAAAGAAATTGAGAGAGGAAGAGGAGGCGAATCAAGTAGAGAAGAAAAGGTAAAAGGTGCAGATGGAGAGATGATAATGGAAGAGAAGGCAGTAAGGGGAAGATGGGCAGAATATTTTAGGGAGTTGCTAAATGTGAAGGAGGATAGGGAGGGAAAGATAGCTGCAGTGGGAAATGCTAAGAAAATGAGAGTGATGAGTGAGGAAAATGGAGGAGAAATAAGGAAGGATGAAGTGAAGGCAGTTGTTAAGATGATGAAAGCAGGTAAGGCACCTGGTCTGGATGGATGCCATGCAGAATGTCTAAAAAAAGGAGGTACAGTGATTGGACTGGCTGGTGAGGTTATTTAATGTTTGCTGGAGAGAGGGTAGAGTGCCAGAGGACTGGAGGAGTGCCTGTATAGTTCCACTTTACAAGGGAAAAGGGGACAAGTGTGAATGTAGTAGTTTCAGAGGGATTAGCTTGTTAAGTGTAGTTGGGAAGGCTTATGGGAGGATCTTGATTGAGAGGATTAGGAGAGGAACAGAGGGAGTAATTGGTGAGGAACAGTGTGAGTAATTGGTGAGGAACAGTGTGGATTTAGGACGGGTAGAGGTTGTGTAGATCAGATCTTTGTGGTAAGACAAATATGTGAGAAAGCTATAGGAAAGGGGAAGGATGTTTTTTGGGATTTTATGGATCTGGAAAAGGCTTATGATAGGGTAGACAGAAAGGCACTGTGGGAGGTTATGCAGATATATGGGATAGGAGGAAAGCTTCTAGGAGCTGTCAAGAGTTTTTATGAGAGTAGTAGAGCTTGTGTCAGGATTAGAAATGGAGAGAGTGAGTGGTTCGAGGTAAAGGTGGGACTTCGTCAAGGATGCGTTATGTCGCCCTGGCTGTTCAACTTATACATGGATGGGGTAGTGCGAGAGGTGAATGCAAGGGTAGTGGGTCAGGGATTGGAGATGGTTAAAGAAAATGGAGAAAAGTGGGAGGTGAGCCAGCTGTTGTTTGCTGATGACACTGCGCTTGTGGCAGGATCGGAGGAGGGACTGAGGAAGTTGGTGGCAGAGTTTGGGAGAGTATGTGATAGAAGAAAGCTAAAGATAAATGTGGGTAAAAGTAAGGTGATGAGATGTACAAGGGGTGAAAGTGGCAGTAGACTGGAAGTGAGCATTTAGGGAGATCGACTGGAGGAAGTGGATAGTTTTAGATACATGGGTGCAAATGTGGCAGGAATAGGTGAAGGTGGAGGTAGAATGTAGATTGAGAGAAGCGAGTAAATGCCTTGGTGGATTAAAAAGTGTAATGAGGAATAGACATTTGGGAATGGATGCTAAGAGGAGACTGTATGAAGGAGTGATTGTGCCAACAGCACTGTATGGGGCAGAAACATGGAACATAAGAGAGGAAGAGAGAAGGAGTTTGAATGTGTTTGAGATGAGGTGTCTGAGAAGTATGATGGGGGTTACTAGGCTTGATAGAGTGAGAAATGAGGAGGTGAGGAGAAGAACGGGGGTGGAAAGGGAGTTGGGAGATAGGGTTGATGAAACAGTATTAGGATGGTTTGGACACATGGAAAGAATGAGTGAAGAAAGACTAGTAAAAGAGGTATGGAAGGCAGATGTGGAGGGAGTGAACATGAGGAGACGTCCTAGAATGAGGTGGATGGATGGGGTGAAGGGGGCTATGGGGAAGAGGGGAATGTCTGTTGAGGAAGGACGGGAGAAGACAGAAGACAGGGGTGAATGGAGAATGGTTGTATATGGATGATGTTGTGATGTATGAGGTGGAATGGGCGGGGGGATGGGGGGTGAGGTAGTATGTGTGAGCAAAATTTGACGCAGCCCGAAGGGATTTCTCCCCGTCTTCTCCTTTTATGCATGGGGGGACGGAGAGGGGGGGGTCGCCGATTTAATGAAGCGGCCTTGCTGTGGATGTGCTGTGTCTTGCAACACTGCTTCTGACCCAGGGCAGTGGACAAGGTGCAGGAATGACCCGTCATCCAGGAGGTGCTAAGATAAGAGGGAGGGTGGAGGGGTGTGGAGTGTATTCAGGGATGGAATGGGTGGGAATGATTTTATGCCTTTTCCTTTTTGGCTACCTCCCTTGTAAGGGGGAAAAAGCCTTGGTATATGTATGTATGTACTATTTAGCAAAGAAAAAAAAAAGAAAAAACAAAGCATGTAAATGAACAGACACGAAAAAGTAATAAAAAAAGAATACTGGACGAGTTGCTATTCGTGTCCGAAACATTTTTAAAACTGTGGCAAAACTAAGTGGGGCAACTCTACATTGTAAAATAAATAAAACACATCAAAACATGAAACCACAGAAAATGGAAGTGCCCTAACACCTTAGAAAACCTTAAGTGAGGGGTATACTGATTTATTTGATATTCTAACATAGAAAATTTATTGTAATATGGTTCTTTTCCTTGCTGAGTTATTTTAAAACAAAATATATACAAAAACCGAAAATATCCATTTTATTTTATTTTTTTTTACAGCATGTGTTTGAGTTGCATCTCAACCCCTGACAAACACATATAAACAAAACTGTTGCTGAAACCTATAACTTGCTAAGATCAATAAAAGTGGCTTTTATTTACTTGGATGAAGAAATGGTAGAGAAAATACCAGTCACATTGATAAGGGCTAAATTGGAGTATGCAGCAACCCTATGGTCACCCAGTACTAAAAAGAATATAAGGAAAATTAAGAGAATCCAGAGAGCAACTACACATACTGACCATTTACACCATGAACTGAAAGTCCTCAAAGTCAAGGATCACCTTCACATGAGAGGCACACAAACACTTGCCACAGCCTCCACAAATGCAGCACACCCACTACACTACATAGCAGAATACCCACACTTACCAAGAAACATCAAATGAACACCAAAATACCTATACCACACACAAATACTCTCTTCTCTTTCTCCAGAACCACCAAACACCACCTGCCTCCAGAAGCATATCCATAATCATATCACTGCTCCATCAACAAACTGAAAGCCATTACACTGCTATATGCCACATCCCCTGATATCCATCCCTCTGAATCCTTTCTCCCTTGAAAGGATAAAGTCCACCTGGCCAGACTGCAATGTGGTCACCATCCAATCCTCCTAAGCTACCAGAAGATGCTAGATGACATCATTGCAGACAACTGCCCTGGATGTGACACTTCACCCCATACACAACACATCATGGAAGACTGCATTGTACAGTGCAGTGCACGACAAATCACTGTCTGCCCGGGATGAGGCAGACAGTACTTTTGTCAAATCTGGAAAGACCTATAAGAGTGGCATGGCTTTGTGCCAAAAATTCTGTCCACTTACACTGAGTGGGGAAGGGGCAGAGCTTGTCAGTGAGCCCAGAATTAATCACATCAGTATCTTATTGGTAAGGAGGGAGATTGTGTACCAGGACTCCTCTGTCCTGAGCCACCCTGTGTTAACAATATGAGCAATACTAAGGATCTGGGTGCAGAAACCATAACCCAGATAGCTGTACTCAAGAAATCTGGCTGGCAAACAAAGGAAATTGCCAAATGGGCTGGAGTGTGTACTTGTATCATCTGCCACTGGGTTGCCATATTTATCTGCGAGGGAGACTGCCAGACTCCTACTATTGCTAAGAGGTCTGGGAGGCCTAAAAAGACTGGGGATCAGGCTAAAACTATTGTGAAACATGAACTAGAGTCTAATCCATGTGTGACAGCCAGACAAGAGAAGGAAAAGAACCCAGAACTGTTCAGTGTTCAGTGAGAACCATCAACTGCCATATTGCTGACTACAGGTAGTCGTCAACTTACGACCGAGTTCGGTTCCAACAGACAGGTCGTAAGTTGATCTGGACGCAA